>NW_024511432.1:13107494-13109994 GCF_017590135.1 Pyrgilauda ruficollis
TAGACCTATCAACTTCTGCATAACAAGTTGAGAATAAGCTGTATTTATATGAGTGCAGGCTACGTGTCTATTTCTGAAGAGAACAGAATATTTTCTAATATTTTGGGGGTGGTTGCTTTGTTTTGGGCTTTTTTTAGTTTCTTCCCTTTAAGCCCAGTGTTCTGTGTGTCTTCAGTTACTCTTTACAGGCCTTGCTCCTAAAAAAAATAAAAAATCCTAATTCCAATAAATTTCCTGAAGTTAACTATAAAAGGTAGTCACATACTAATTCAATAGCCTGATATTAGCTGTAATCCATAATATTATCAGCACTACACTGGTAACAATTACAGTGGCAATACATAACTGCAGTGTGTTTTGAGGGCAGTATTTTAATAAGGTAGGTGTTTAGTTCCCTGCAGCACATAAAACTGGTGATTTTGACTGCAAAGCTGCTTGGACTGGAAATCACAACCATTGCCAGTAAGGTTTAGAAAGTGTGTGCCAGGCAAGGGAATCACTGCTCAATGTATTTACCCTCTGGGGAGGTAAAACACAGATGGGGGAGTTAGGAGTCTTCTAACATTTAGCTGATACATTAGTGGGTAGCAATTCTGCTTCAGGGATGTTCAAAGTAGTTCATCTACCAGTTGGGAATCATTATGGGCACTAGTACTGAGGATTAGATATGATAGAACAATAAGGCATTGTGGAAGTACCACTATCCTCCCCCCTCCCACAGACAAATGTTTCATAATCCTGGACACCCTTTTGCAGCTATGGCTGTCTTTAAAAACAGTAGTTCTGGTTTAATGGGATGTTTTCAGTGCACATACTAAGCACCTGTCTTGAAGAAGAATTCAGCAGTCGTAGACAAATATGATATGGTAATGTGTGTTTTGACCAAAATCATGTAAAATAACTTCTCTACATAAAAGTAGTACTGTTACTATGTGTATTCTTATCAGTTAGTTGGTGTGGGAAAAACTTGAAAAGGCATTTTGCATTCATTACTGGGTAACCAAATGCAACAGTGGCTCTCTGGGATTGTTTTTATCCCATGATACACTAAGCTATGCTTAAAAACTGTAAGTTCATGATGGAGGAAGGGTGAGCACATTTTGAGGAAAGGAAAAGTATGGTCAAGTATCAGGAGAAATCAACTCAATGTCTGTTGAGCTGTGCTTAGTTATCACCTGCTTACTTTTACCCTGGCAATCTCACCTGAACATATATTAATTTTTTCCTGTCTTTTTTCTATAGTCTTGAAGTTAAAACATTTTCCAGAATGTACAAACAAACAGCTAATTTCATTGCACTTCTGCCTGTACGCAGTGAAATAAAATATGATTAGCTAGCTGAAAATGTATAACTTTTCAATCAGTATTTAATTCAGTCCCAGAACCATATTCATATAGATTTGAAACAAAATTGACCTTCTTGTTTATGTAATCTGTACATACAATAAGCGCCTGATTCGGTAACAAGCTACTTAACAATGTAGATTTTCTGAGACCCAGGAAAAGAAGAAAAATCTACCCTTTTTCTGAATAAAGCCATCACCTGTGCACTGCAAAGGCTCTGAAGTTTCTTCATTGGAAAATGACAAAATTAATATAGGAGACAAATTCCTCATGTTATGCAAAAGACAAAATTCTCCTGGTCCATTGTGGAGCAGGTGAAGGGAGCTGCAGGAGCAGGGAGGGGTATGCCCCTTCTCATGGCTCTCGGGCACCATTCCACATGGCTGCTGCTGTATTTTGAGGGTAGGAAGTTTTGGGGCTTTGCCCCAGAATGGACACTGGAAAATACATGTGAGAGTGGAACCGCTGGGCTCTGCACCCAACGATGCCGCTGAAGCCTGTGCTGGGCAGGCTTTCACTTTGCATGGTACACGTGGCACTTTTTATTCTCCTTTCCAGACCTTTTGCTGAAAACAACTAATTATGGCTATTTCTCTGCCTGCCACTGTCAGAAATGGAGTAGGGTTTTGTCTTTAGTGTGGAAGAGCTCTGCCTGGAGGTCCAGTTGAGAAAGGTGCTGGGCATCCACAGTCTTGTGGATTGCTGTGTGAGCTGAGATTGTTCTGTGTCTCACACAACTCCCTTCATTGTGAAGTACCTGAGGATATGTGGAAGCTTTAGCTTTGCCCTGAACTTTTGGAGGCTGCTCTGTGGTATATTGAATGCTTGCTTCTACCTGCAAACTAGAAAGGTTTAATGGCAGAGTGAAACAACTAGAAATCCATGAGTATTAATTCACCTCTGGGTAGAATTTCATTTTATGTGCATATGTATTTCTCTCTGGTAAAATTTTGGGCTTTCTGCGCTTAGTTTCAGAAAAACCCTTCTGTCTTTAACTTAGGATGTCTTTCTTTACTTAAATATGTAGTAGAAAGCTGAATTTCACTCTTCAGAAATATGTCCAACTAACAAAAATAACATTGTTATATTCATTCAATATTTACAGCATGTTAGTGAGTGTTAACGTGCCATTAACAAATCCACTGACTTGCACACCT
>NW_024511432.1:13114994-13157494 GCF_017590135.1 Pyrgilauda ruficollis
GCAGGAGCCCAGCCAGCCAGGCCATTAGCAATTACCATGCTACACTCTGATATACAGTCAGGGGACTTTCACAAGTCATTGAAGATCCCTTATTTTTCCTAGATTTTCTGCTAGTGGAACTGGTTTGCTGGAGTAGTCAGAGGTCAAATGCAAAAGGGCAGAAGCAACATATATCAAAAAAAGTTTCTATCAATGAATGCATGTGAGAAATGGTTCTGAATATCTCTTCATTTCTGATTTGAAATAAAACTTTTGTTTAGGTTTCTCTCAATGCGCTTTCTTTCCTGGGATTGATAGCTTCACTGTTATTTTTCCTAGGCTATTTATGTGGAAGGAGAACTAGATGGAATAGAGCTTAGATTATTATTGCTCCATTTCACTCTGGTAAAAGTGCTACTGGGTAGAACACAGGATCCTGGCTGTCCGTGTTCCATTAGGTTTGTATTTAATTATGGTTCTTCCTTTTTCTCCAGGCACTCTCCAGCTTCCTGGACCACACACTACAATGTTTATCTGGTCACTGTTTTTTTCAGTCCTGCTGAGCACCCTCAATTCCACCTAAAGTGAATGGGAATTGCTGTAGCTCAGCACTATCTAAATAAAGGCCCCTATTATTGATGTCACTGTTTGAGATAATAACTTGTGCCATGCATAAAGAGTGAAATCACTGTGCTTTTTTTAATTCCTTCATATGAGATTTTGCTACTCTTTACTTTTTTGTACTGCTCAATGGTCCAGCTAGATAGCATGGCTTTTGAAACAGACGATGCCTTCTCTAATTAGGCACCATTGCATTTACTGATGGATTCAGACAATTTTGTGTTCAGAGTTAATGAATGTTGGCTTTGATCAGCCTCTGACTGTGATTGGTAGCAGTAGTTTTATCCATGCTTTATGCAAGTCACCCAAACCTCTTGGTTATACAGAGCTGAGCTAACAGCCTTACAGAAAAAAAGAAAACAAACTGCTAAGTGAGCTATTGTCAGAATGTACCATGTGCAAGAAACCAGCCTACCTGGCTCCTGAAAGAGATGCATGGAAAGGATAGCAAACCCCAGGTGTTTAATTTGATTCTTAACTACATGGTCAAAGATGGTGCTGCAAAAGCTGTATATTCAGTGGGGTTCAGTCCAGGGGATCTTCCTCCTGCAAAACCCACTTGGCTTCTCAGCCTGACTCGACTACCCCATCACTGTGAGTGACGTTCTAGAGAAAAAAAGAGGTGTCAAGCTCAAGTAATCAGGCTGCCTTTAATGATCTGTGCAGCTGTCTCTGTCTCCTCTCTGCACAGCTTCTAGATTAGATGCAGGGTACGTGTGTCTGTCCCACACCTCTCCGTGCTGCTCTCTCTCTCACTGCATCAGAGCTCACAGGGAGGAAACTGAACCTGTCTGACCATTCTACTGGTGCTTTCCCCACAGGGTTTTGATGAATTTGCATTAGGTGATTATCCCCTCATGCATGTCTTGGAAAGGCAGGTAACTCCACATTGTCAGTTTTCCATCTGTAGCATGTGGATAATGATACTTTTCTGCCTCACATGGGTGTTGTGAGCACTAATTAGTTAATGTCTTTTCAGCACTTTTATCATACAAATACTAAGCAGTTATTGTTATAATTATTATTTCTTATTATTTTGTTGTTCTTCAAACAAGGGATTTTGAGCACTCATCTATGTCCAAGTGTTTGAAGGTATAACTTCCTATACATTAAGTGACAGTGGTGTGGTAGTGCCATAACATTGGCAGTTCAAAAATCCACCCCAGCTGAAGCAGTGTTTTCTTTAAAAATATTCCTCTGAAGCAACAAGGTCATGCCATGAAGCACAGTGTCTGTGATATAATAAGGCATAACATGGTCTATGTTATTTGAATACTAGTGCATGCTTTGGGTGTGCTCTGAGCACTGGAAAGAGCTCAGTTGGCTACAGGGAAATGTGGCTTTGGACATCAGTGGCTGAACCACAGCAGTGGCAGTTCAGCAATGTAATATTTCCTGAGCTTGTGCCAAAATCACTGGACTTCTGCAGAATTTTAGGTTCTTTCAACGCCCTAATTTAAGTAAAGCTCTAAAAGAAAAAAGAAACAAACAACCAGACCCCAAAAAACTTAAGCAAAACCTATCAAAAAAACCATGAAACCATCACATTCCCTGTGCTTCAGTGTGGAAAGCATGTGTTTACCAAGAGTCATGCAGGAGGTGGTGAGCCCTGCCAGAATAATGCTTCCTCAGCTACAGAATCCAGCCCCAAGATTCCCTTGACCCTGGGATTTTCTAAGACCAAGAGATTCCTTATTCTCTGTATGACATAATTTTTAGGCCTGGAAATCCTTCTTTTTGCACAAGTAACTGAAAGACTTTTTTTTTTTTTTTCTCAAAGAAGGGGAATTCTGATGTATGAAAGCTTCTTGCAGATCAAGAGCCCAGTTTCTGTAGCAGGTTTCCTTTTTCTGGACTACTGTGGAACCTTTTCCATATGGTCAGAGGACAATATAGAAGGCTAATGGCATTAAAGGTTCTATTTCCCTGGTGGAAAGCACAGGCACAGGAGTGAAATTCTTATTATGTACAGCCAGTTGGAATTGGATGCAGAACAAAGCAGATCCCTGGCAAGCATCTGAAGAGCTGATTGATGATGGAGCACTGTGAGGGGAAGGAGTAGAGGCTGGCAGGTAGGGATGGGAGGGTTGGGAGCTACGGGAAGCTGCAAATCATCACCTCTGGTCCACAAAGACCAGGAAAAAAGAGTGCAGCTCCAGTCTTTAGCCATCATTTTCTTGGAGCCTCTTAAGGACCCATGAAGGCATGGCTGTAATTGGATTAGAGTTGGTGTGGAGGCACAAAGCCCCTGTGCAAAGACAAAGATGTCCTTGCCGTGCTGCCTGCTTCCCTTGTGGAGCAGCAGGAATTGTGCTGGTGAGGAGAGGCCCTTGTGCTGTAGCTTTACAGAGGGGCTCCCCTCTGTAAATCCTGCCATGTCCCAGCAGGATTCCTGCTCTGTGACCACACGTGCAGCTGAAGTCACCAGCTCATCCCAGAGCAAACTCTCAGCTGTGTGCTGACACAGAGCAGGGGGAATGAGGAGCTTGGGCTTGAGCAAGGTGTGCAGGTCTTTCAGTGATGTTTTGGATACAGGGCAGGGTTCAAAGGTGTGGGCTGGAGAGTGCTGCCAGGTTAGTGCTCTCAGCAGAAGGCAACTGCTGCCCTGCTCAGCTGGATGGATCCCATCAGGATTTCTTTTGTTTCCAGCCCTTCCCATGGGACGTTCTGTGGGGAAGGTACAATCATCTCCATACAACAAGCTGTCAGTCTTGTGACAGCTATATAGTGCCTGGACTGGTTTGTCTGCAAGTGAGCACTTTCAGGCTAAGTCTGTTTCCAACTGAGGATGGTCTGGGAGTGACTGTGAAAACAAGAGCACCCTCTTTTGAGGGTTATTTTGAAAATGGCTGTGTTTGTAGAGATAAGATGATGTAGATAAATAATGTAGGAGAGTCTTGCAGCTCCTATGTAATCTGGCATGGTTTTCTTACAGTGTTGGAGTCCCTGTTAAAAAATCTTAGGTTTTGGTAAATTTGTGTCTAAAATTGATTTAAAATCTACAATTAGGATGGGGATACTTTTAAGTTAATTGCCTGATTAAATGCAGAGAGGATATGCATTTTCAAAACCTGACAGCTGAGGTTTTTTTGTGGTTGCCTGTGCTTACATACTCACTGCTGTATTTTATGGCTTGCACCTGAAGTTACTTATGCATTATGCTCAGCAGCTACATACATATCCATTTATGTGACCTTGTAATCAGTTTATTAGTGTTTTAGTGCCTTGTTGCTGTTATTTGTATCAGCCTTAGCCACAAGAAGTTAATTTCAGTAGAATTTCAAAAACTAAGATTGAAAGAAGTAGTTCACTGAAAGTTATGAAGCAATGGGAACAGTTAAGTCATGGCAGAATTTCTTCCTAACTTGAAGGAAATCACAATGTAAACCTTAGTGTTTTGTCAATCTTGTTGTTTTGGGTTTTTTAAATTTTATTTTTGTGAAGTGTTAATTTAACAGTTATTTTTATAATGTGTTGTCAGAAAGACAAAGTTTATAGAGATGTGTCATGTTAGTAAATCAACAGATATCTGTACAGGGAAACAACTGCTACATTTTAGAGGAGGCAAGTCCTTTTTCTGGTCCCAATATCTTGTCTGTTTTATGGTTTGGTTTTTTTTTTACCTCTACCATGTTGGCTGGTCTGATAAAACCTACTACATCTCTGTATAACACTTCTCATTCTTAGAACAGACCATCACAGTTTCCACAACGCACCTAATGCATACTGTAAACAATTTTATTTAATCGATGTCAGAATTGAATGCTATTTTTAAAAATAAATGCATGAGTGGATAATCTGGAGAGAAGTTTTCAGTACCTGTGACTGTATCACACTCAACTTATTAAGAGGCCATTGTCAGTACTTCTTTTTGTGACTGCAACTAGGTGTTGTGTCGTAAATAAGCATAAATAAAAAGCTAACCTTCCAATGTGTTCCCAACTGATAGGCTTAAGATAATGTGTTTCTCTACCATAATCATCCTATTGGAAAACAAAACTCCATTAATTGAGCATGCACTTGTATATTTTTATAAAGTTTTTACAGTTTTAGGAAGGGACAAATCCCATGGTGTCATCCATGAGCATAGCTGAAGTAACAGTGGCCCACTTTTAACTTGAGCAAGAATCACTGTAATAGGCTGGATTGCTGTTAGAGAAAGTTTATTGTTATTGGTATATAAACTAGCTGGGGGCTTAAACACAGAGCAGCTGGGTAATTTAGCTAGCTCCTGGATCCAGTTAAAAAAAAAAATCTATGTTCTGTCCACAGTAGGGGAATGGTCATAGCTGAGAAACTGCTCTGTGTTAGATTGTACCACACCTGTGGTGTGTTCACCATCTTGAGCTGTGTAGGCTGGAGAAAACCTTAAATCCCCTCATTACTGCCTTGCATAAGACCGACACTTCAAGCAGTTGCATGTTTATCTGAGATTACCAGTTAAAGTCATTAAAAGGAACCAGGGCTCGTTCACTCGATTGGGTGTTTTCAGGATTTTGGTGTGATTAACAGCAGTATGTCTTTGATTAGGGAGATGACACTTTTGGGGAAGACTTACCCTTTCTTATGTTTCTGTTCACTGGGTAAATCTGAGGTGACAGGTATGTTGTTAGCTCTCTCACCTTTTGTTGGGAAAGCTAAACTTCTGAAACTGGAACTAAATATTTTTTTTCCTTTTAATTTGAGAAAGAAATGCACCATTAACTCTTCAGGTTCTAGCCAAGCTCATGCTCTGAGAGCAATTACAGTCAACTGATGGAGTAAATTGTTTGGAAAACTCTTTATCATTAATGTTTCCTATTTCTTTATACCAAGTAAATGAGGGGAAGAAACTTTTGAGTTGTAACCAGGTAGCAATACATTGAACTTCCTACCAGCAATGTCCTGGGGTTTTCTGGTTGTTTTCTCCCCCTCCTTATTTCACTTTTTCAAATTATCACACTTGTTGCTACTGACCAAATATAACCTTAATAGTTTCTTTGAATCCCTAAGTAAACACAGCCTGTTGTGTGATCTCACAGAAGTCAAGGGAGCCCAGTTGTTTGTTTTGTCTGTTGAGAAACATAAATGCTTTTGGGATCAGGGAGCTTCTGTGGACAGGAACTCCTCTTTTCCTTTGTACTAGGAAGTTGTTGTCTTCTTGGCTATCCTGGATCTGAACCTGGCCAACATCAGCCAAGACATTCAGGCACTACTGTAATACAACTAAGAATATTAACGGCATTTAACATTGCTTTTTTTTTCATTAATCAATCAAAGAAGTCAAAGCAGCAGGCACAACTAATATTACTTCCAGTTAGATATGGCTACATCTCTCTCATAAAAAGTGGTTTTCTGCAGTATTTAACCATTGTTGGCAACAATCATCAATATTAATCCTTAACAGCAACATGATAACCAAGCCAGCAGATAAAATGGCTGTTAAAAAAGTAGGGGGAAAAAAGGAATAATAGGATTGTGGAATTTTAATATTCTCCAGCTATTTATTAAAAAGTGCTTATTTTGTATGTGTTTATTTCTAATAATCAACTGTAACATTACTTTGCAAAAAACTGTAATTGCTTCTTAATTTCAAATCCCAGTTCCTTTGTGCTGTATACAAAGGTAGGATATTTCTGTACTTATTGTTCACAGCACTCTGTGTAAAAAATCACGTTCATTTCAAGAAGCTGTTATGGTATTGATTCTGGTAAAGACTTCCATTAACTGACCAATCTAAATCTCATAAGTGATGTCAGGATAGTTATGCATTTGCTTGGTTCAAGTATTCAGCCATTATGTTAGAATGCAGGCAGTGTCTGAATATGGCTGTTAAATTATTTCTAAATACCGAACCAGAACAGCTTAACAGTTCTGCAGTTTGAGACTGACACAAAAATGACAATCTGCCACCTCTTTGTTTTTTAAATATTAACGTTGTATTGGGATAGTATTTTTGGAGTAAAAACCTGTGGCACGAGAGGATAAGTGACATAAACAAAGGCAGCTGGGCTGCATGAAATAATGGAACAATAAGGCCCTTACAGCCGTTCTCATCACTCCAGTATGTTAATTAGCATTCTGTTGTGGCCGCAACACTGAAAACATGTAATCTGTATTGGTGTACTGTACAGCTGTGAACACACATTCTTTTTTGTTAGTCCCTAGAGTTAGCCTTGCCATTGGCATATGTGTGTGGGCCAAAAGTCAAACCAGCACCACTAAAATGCCACGCTATGGAAGCAAGAGAGATTTTCTTTTATTTATTTCCATCGTAACCTGTGATGTAATCTGGTTACACAGCTTCTGTCTGTCTGCTGATTCTTTTACCCTCCTGCATGGGTATATGTTGTGTGTGAATCTGTTTGAGTGTGTCAGCATGTCTGTGCAAAGACTGGGTGTATATATGGCCAAACTAATCATCTGAAATAAGTGATTTGGGAAGATAAAATCTGCTATAAATAAATAAAAGCTTTTTTCTCAGTAGAATAGTTTAAAAAGTCCACCATGAAGAACATTACAGCTGTATTTTATTTTTAATGGGTAAAGCTAGTTTGATATTTTTATTTGTAATTCTATTAAAGAAAAATAGTCTAGAAATCATTGATGCTTCAGTGAATTCAGCTGTACAGGCATGGAACACTTGCATTTCTTTTAGTTTTGGAAAAAATATGCAAAAAAAAAATCAGTGAAAGCAAACCAGAAGAAAGATGATTAGGGAAGAAAAAGTTTTCCATTTATACTTCCTTTAAAAATAAATAATACTAAAGTCAAGATCTCAGCTCACCATGTCCATGTTAAACTTACTTGGCCAAGGGCTGGAGAAGACCACCTGATATGGTGACATGGAAATCATCCCTCATTTGTGGGGATTGGTGTTTCTGTGTAGTGCTCCGGTAATTAAAAAAAATTCTGACCTCTTCTAACACACAGGTATTTACCTAGCAAAGAAGCCTCCCTTTTAGTTCATAAATGGGATTTAAAATTAACAAATAAGATTTCAGCATTTCATTTTAAATGTATATTTTCACAGTGAAGATTCACTTGTCAAACCTGTTTGCTAGTCTCTATTAATTACTTTGTTGTGATGATCTCTGTATGCACACATGGAAAAAAAGAGGTAGGAAAAATTTTTCTTAGAAAAGAACTTTCGGTGCTCTTGGGTGAATGCATCCTTTATCCATACTCAGATGATAAGAGTGAAGGCTTAGCTCATATTTCTGCACTAATCTACTTCAAACCTGATCTTGAAAAATTACCCTCATTGCACAAAGAAAATACAGCATTTAAGTCACCATGCTGATCAAATTTGGTTCTGCTTTTTGACTGTGGAGGGAACAAATTGTTTGGTGATTCTGGGATGTGAACCAGCATCCACTAGGGAACTGAGTAAGTTGTTTTTGGTTTTTGTTTAACTACTCTCTTTCTTTCCCAAGTAGATTGTAACTCTTTTAGTGAGACAAATACATTATTCAAGTATATGCATGATAAATATTGAAAGGTTTAAAAAAAAATTAGGCTTAATAGTTTATATTGCTCTGGATAGTGTGATTTTAGACTAGGGATACTAGATATTTAGATTTCATGCTTGTATTACTGTTTTTATGGAAATAAAAATCAGGAATGCTGCTTTAAAAATTAAATTTCTACAGAAATAAAATACAGGCTTTCAAAAAGAGAATAAGAAGAACAACAAAAATGTTAGTAGCTGTGTCTGAATTTGTCTTTATAGTGGTAAAAGTATATAATTAATAGAAGAATTTTAGCTCCAGATGTGGCTATACTATAATAGAGCCTTATAAATGCTACAGAAAGAAAAATTGCTTGGAACGAATGAGAACCAAATCAAGAGCACACCTGGGTTTGACAAAGATTGCATTTACTGACTGCTGTGCTATCACATTACAGAGAAAGACCAAGTCTTTGGGAGCAGCTGTAGAGAAAGGCCTGGCAAATCTGCATGCAAATAGCAGCACATTGTTAACTTAATCAGATGCCGAGGAAAAGATGTGCCAGACCATGAGGATGATCTATAAACAAGTACAGAGTCCAGAGACATTGTGAGGGCTAGGCAGATTAAAAAGGTATACCACAAGGGTTCTGTCCTTGGGTCAGATTCTTGTCTTTTATGTTGCCTGAAGGTCACTGCCACTCGGGCTAACTTATCACACTGTTTGTTACAGCCCCTTGTAGTAAATTTGTCAAATAGTACCCGGGTTGTTCTTCTCAGGGATATAAATAATTGCATATTATTTTGGGAGTTTGGTAGCTCTTTGTTCCTTGGTGGTAGAGATACGGGTATTATTTTCTGAAGGAACAGTGTGTGATTTCATAACTCTCATTAAATAATATTACTGTATAAATGTCCCAGTGTAGTGAGATAAGAAATAGCGTGATACAACATATAAAGAGACGAATCTCCCATTAGAAGAAAATCTTTCTTACAAACTGAAGTGCCCTGACAAAAATAGTCTTAAAGTTAAAGACACCTGCTCTTCATATCATTTATTAATATTAACGGGAATATATGTTTAAAAATCTTCTCTTAGTCTAATATCATAAAAATAAAGAAGTAATACTATTTAATCACCCACAGCTTAATAGTGCCTTAGTTGTTTACTGCCATTGCACTAATTGCTCTGTACTAATGTGTTTTTGTGTGATTTCCAGTAGTGCTAAAAGAACTGAGATCCATAACCAATTAAATATAGTGTTTTTATGTTAAAAATATATCTGCTGTAGACTAGCAAATGAACAGTGGTATTCTTTTAAAAACAAGAGAGTTGGCAGTTGCAAAGCTGCAGAGCACTAGGTATTTTTCATTGCATCTTTTCCACAGTGTCAGTGGAGTAATCTTTATGAATAAGCAAACTGCAGAAAGCTGAGCATTTTATATTATATTACGGGCCAGAATCTCCTCTCACACAGTTATAAATCAGACATAACTTTATTAAAGACAGAGGATTTACACCCACCCAAAAGAGGTGGACTCAGGCCTTTTGATTCTGCAAATGGCTTTTTTTTTTTTTTTTTTTATTTTATTCCAGAAATGTAACTTTTAAAACCTGAAGCACAGATTCCTATCACACGAGCTCCCCAGCAGAAATATTTTGGCTGATCCTGCCACATGGCAAACCCTGCACGGGGCCAGGCATGCTGGGCAGGCAACCCAAGGCCAAGGAAGAGATTTGGGTGCCTGGCTGTGGGAAATGACACTCAGAGACTTGTAGCAGAGGAAGCAGCACCGTTTATAAACCACAGTGTACCCTGCCAGAGGGTTAATTGGGTGACATTGTTGTTGGCTCCAGAAGGAGCTCGCTGCCTGAGACAGGGCACAGCAGCAGGGACTGCGAGGGTGAGCGAGGTGAGGGGAAATTGGACATAATAGCATTAATAATAATAATTAAAGACTAAGAGTAACAAAAGAACGCATAACTAATACACCAGTCTTGCTTTTCATTACAAAATTAATATTCATATGAATGCTATCAGAGTTATTCAGTATTAAACTGGTAAGACAAAAGCCACATTGTAATATATTATACAGTATATTACAAGATGTTTGTTTCTGTGGATTTTGACCAGATGAAAACAAACGAGCAGCACTACCAGTCTGTTTCCAGGTCTTCAGCACAGAGTCCTCAGTCAGCATAGGATCCCCAAACCCAAAGAAGCAGGAATGCTCTTCACTTTATATGGGGCGAGGTAATGAGATCAATTAGATCCTCATCCATTGAACTGTAGACAGCTGTTGGTGCATAATAATCATCATTAGAGATGGGTGAATGTGGGATACTTGATTTGCCAGACTACCCGCAGGTATTCTAAAAATGCCAGACTTAACTCTTGAGTATTTTGAGTACTCGAGGCCAACATTTTCTCTGAAGTCTCTCGTGGGACTGTTGATCATAAAAGAAGGAAAAGGTACATCTGAGAGCAGGGAGAGCTAGAAGGCTGCCAGGCTGTTTCTCAGGGTCGGAGAAAGTTGAGCGGATAAACCCTGCCAGCTGCTCTGTACTCACCACCCTCTTCAGGGCCACGAGGAGCCTGGGAGCAGCTCACCTCAGTGTTAGCTGCCCTCCTGCTTTCAGCCTCAGCAGCCAGATCCTTGTTCTGTCTCCATCAGAGTTTCATGGTAAGCATTGCACCCTTTCTAGGCTTGGCTGCATTCTCTGTCTGTCCAGCCCAGAGTTCAGATGTCACCCATGAGCAGGGATGCCCCCATGCTGGCTGGGTGTCAGTGCAGCCTGTTCCTGTGTTAATGAGGTTAGTCTGATTCTGGTGCTGTGTTCTGGAGCATGGGAATGCAGCCTTACCAGTATTGTAGTTGGAGCCTTTAAACCTCCAACAGGCTTCATGAGCACCATTAGCATGTCCAGCATATTGTCACTGTGTTGTGAACTCCACTGGTTGTGGTTATTAATTTCAGACTTTTCTTTAAATCCTCAAACACTACAAGTATTTATTTATATTTATATGTTAAAATATTATAAAATCCTCTTAACTAGTTCTCTTATTAATATACATCCTTGCAGCTACTATGTCTTGGTCTTTTAACCTCTATAAAAATTCTTATAACTGAGTCCTTTTTTGAGGTAGTGGGTGCTGGCATTCCAAGGAATATGATATACATTGCTACTGTTTAGTTTTGGTTTGGCAGTGTAAAATAAAGAGTGGGTATAGATATGAGCAAAAGCTTTGGCCCTAATTTGGAAAATAATACTTAGGTGTCCTGCAAGTTGGTGTGAGGAGTGATTTGCTAATGTTTGTACAATACTCTGAATATATAAGTGCTCTATAAGTATTTAGTAATATTAAATCCCCATGCATCACTTATTTATCCTCAAAATCTGTACAGACTGTGGGTTCTGTTATGGAATAGTAGAGCTTAGAAAGGAAGAAAAGGAAACAGATATTATTGTTCTGGCAACTGGCAAAATAAAGCAACTGGCAAAATGTGCTTTATTCCTCCTGCACACAGATAATATTTGGGTAGATGGTCACACAGTACCAGTGTGCAAATATTTATCTGTTTGCAAAAAGAATCTCAGCTTTTATTGCCCAATGCTGCAAACCATTATTCTTGTAAATACCATTGGATTTCTCATATGCATAAAGACTATTTTTAAGACTAAGGGTCTGTGGAAAAAAGAATCTAACATGTCTTTTTAGATTACATTCACTGTACTGGTTTTATGGCCTAGCATGTTTTTGGTAGATCAGCTAGCTGATTGCACTTGGAGATTCATCTGCAATAGTGGTCTAGCATGTGCAAGAACAAATTAAGCTTCTGCACTTAAAACACACTGAACACCCGAGGCAGAGGCTAGATGGCAGGTAATAGGAATCTCTTAGTTCTCTTTGATGGGTGCACTGTCATCATCAGTTTGGTTCTAGCAGATGCTCCTCTCTTTCCACTTGGTTTTATTTCCTGTTCTTGAATAATCTTTCTCATTCAGAGGAAGGCAAAGACAGCCACCTTCTTGAAAGCTGGCAAAATGGGATAAAGGAAAGTGATGAAGGAGGACTTCAAGCCAGACATTCTTTCTGTCTGGCGTGGCTGAACTGGGGTGCAGATGCTACCAGAGAGATTTCACCATATTTTTCATTAGAGATATATCAGCAATGAAGTGTCATGAGATGGAATGTCGGTATCATCGTGCCAATGTATTTTGGGCTGTGGAATTTCAGTGCATCCACTGAATGCATTAAATCAGAAGACATTTTACCTCTGTGATTCTGGGTTATTTGAGGTGCTTTCAGCCTCAGTGGTGGAAGGCAATGTGGAAGCCCCAGCATTCCTGGGACTGCCTGAGAGGGGCTTTGTTCAGTATGAGCAGGGTACTGCCAAACCCTGACCTCAGCTCTGCACAAGTGTGTGTGTGGCTTTCTACTTTTGGTTTCTAACTCATGCCTAGTTCTTGAAAGTAATCATTTGTGTTTGTGGAAGTAAAGAGGAAAATCTACATGAGAGAACCAGCAGGAGAATGTGAGATCCTTATGATTTCTTGACTTGTCTCCAGTTATGTTCTCTTCCAAATAGAATTTACTTTCCTTCAACTTTTTTTTCAACTTCTACCCCTTCTTCTCACTGGGTAGATAGCTGTAAGCCCAACTAAATGTATGTGATGGGTGGCCCCAATATAATTTAGCAGTTATGCCCTGTAACTGTATAGGAAGAACAGTGATGCACTGCCTGTTCAAACATTACTGTGTTTCTCCTCCCCTCCTGTACTGAAAGTTTTAGAATCATGTTTTGGTCACAACAGTCAGCAATTAACATGAACCAAGCAACGTGATGGTTGTAACTGGTTACAGGTTACAATTACAAAGCTTACCACTGTGAGGAAAATTAACTGGCAATATTTTTTTAGGGTTTTGCCAATGACAAGAATTGAAAGAGCAAAAGTTAGTTTATGTCCTTCCCCCGTGCCTCCAGCTCTTCCCAGATAATTCCAGTCATTCATCTCTCCAACTCAGAAGCATTTTAAATTAAGCGAAAGGGGGACGTGATCATCACCAAGTAATTATAATTATAATCGGAAGCAAAACTTGAAATGCAGTCTCCCAAGGTGATGCAGTTATTCTTGGGTGTCAAAGCAAATCTCCCTCTCTTCCATGCCCACTGTGTCCACACATGGAAGGCAGCTGGACTCTGACCCTAAGTACCGTGGGGTATTGTGGTAGACTGCTGGTATCAGAAATGAAGCAGGATGGAAGCAGTTGGAATCTCCCAGTGTCTAGATCAATTAACATCAAGTGTGTCCTGCTCTTATCAGTTGTGGTTGAAACTGGCACTTCAGTTGTCCATACTCTCTGTTTTTCTGCCAAAAAGGACACACCTTGTGGCTGAGGGGTTTCTCTCAGGTGGTGTTCCAGTTTTTGAATATACCCTGTTCTAAGGCAGAGCAGCATTTATGAAACACGAGATTGAAGTGCCTGTTAAGTCAGAACTTCAAACAGTACTGCTGTCCCAAACAAAGCATCTAGAATTCTGTCATTAACTCATGTGCCTGTACAAAGATTGCATTGAAGTGTTCCATTGCACATACTCTCCAGCAAAAGAGGCTGACACCATTTTTAGCACTACTGGCCAAATAAATACAGTGTTGCGATAGATGACGTTTATAATCTTGATGGTCTGCAGCCTTCCCTTATTTTTTTGCAAGTAGCCTCTGTCAAGCACAGCTGCCTCATACACCTGTTTTTTTCTTTTCATAGCATGAGTAATGACTGTGGGGATGCAGCAGTAGAGAGCAGATATAAAGCATTGTGTTTCTGCTACCAAAAGTATCTTTGAACATTATCATGTTGCTTCCTTTGCTGACCTGGAGCTTGGAAGAAGCTAGATTATTATCACTCATCTTGTAAATGTTTTGTTCTACCTGTGGGTACTCATTTGAGGATCTTCACTGCCCTCGAAGTTTCACCCAGGTTGCATCAGGTAAAGTCTCTTAAAGATTCTGCTGGAACAACTTTTAATCTAAGCATTCTTCCTACACATGAAATAGATTTCTTTGCAGCTCTCTGGTCAAAAGAATGACACTATCTAACCGTGACCATTTCTACACCAAGCTCTCTGAGTTAATATTCTGTGTGCTCAGCATTCCCTGTAGTCTAAAGCAATGGACATTTTTTTCCATAGCAGTGACACAGACTGAATTCCCATCCATTATCTTCACAAAAAGTGATGGCTCATTTTTCAAAGTACTGATTGGCAAAAATTTTGTGGATGACTGTTTTTGATGATGATTATTTTTGTAGATGGGTTATTTGCTGTGCTCTTCAAGTGCTCCCCAGACTTTGACTCCTGATGTTGTCCAGGCAATTGAGCTGCTATACCATTGCCTGTTTGAGTAGTCATGTGGGAGACAGTTTGCCTGCTCACTCACCTAAATTGGTGTTAGTGTAGTGTGTGGAGTGGAAAGACTCCCTTCAGTTAGGGCAGTATGTTCCAGATCAGGGATTTTACTTTTTGTTTGTTTGTTTGACATGGTTTCTTTGTTTAGAAGCTGTTGTTGCTGGGTGACTGCTGGCATACTGCTGGATAACTTCAGAAGGACATAGCCTGGTTGAATAGATCATGTCACTACTGTAAACATTAGAGGTAGAATTGCAACCAGTTCCTGTTGTTGGCTCTTGTTCTGTCAAGGCTAGAAAAGTGCTCACTGATTTGATAAGCAGTTAGAGCATCCTCCAAAACAGGAGCATGAAATGGATGGATTTGTACTCCATGAGAGCTCTGTAATGGCAGAAGTGTGCATGATCAGATATTCCTGACCTCTACCAATGGGCTATTGGCCCGTCTGCTACTCCAAGTTTTCTCTGTCATCAGCTGTGCTGCCAGAGCTGCTTTGGCCAACTCTTCTAAGCCATGGCCAGCTTGCTGGGAGCAGGGAGCTGGGCTCCTCACTGCAGATTTTGAGCAGAATGGCAACTGGCGTAAAACTCTTGCTTTGGCACCCTTCAGCTGTCCAGGTTCTGTTCTTTATCCCTCTTTTCCCAGTTTTTCTCTTGCCTTGCCAAAGAAATGTGGCACTCGCAGAATCTTCCATTCTGGGCAATTATCTGAGGTATTCTTTGCCAGAAGACCCAGAAATAGGGCTTTTCCTCAAATTAGTTCCAGAAAAGAATCAGAGGAAAGGGAGACAACAAGATAGATTTGTCAGCTTTGGTGCTGGCACTCTTAGGACCGTGTTTGCTGGCTCATTTTGTTCACCTTGTGAAATTTCAGGGCAATCCAAGAAAGAATTAGCATCTCTTGGGACTTCAATCCCTATTGTATCAACCCAAATGGCTTGTTTCTCTCTAGAGAAGCCAAAAAATGCTAGCAGTAGCTGCTCGCAACAGGTTTCTCCAAAAGCAAACTGGACATGAAGATAGATTTTGGGCTTACCTTTTTTTTCCCCCCTGAAACTTGTTTCAGTGAACAAAGGAAATGGAAAGCTTTTTGCTGTTGGAATAGTTCCCTGTTTAACTGGGTAAAAAATCCAATTTGATCTGAGATCCCCTCACAGCCCCCTCAGAGCCATCTCCCAGAACTGAGGATTTTCTTGCCTGTAAATTTTGAAGAGCTTGAAGCAGAAGTTGTGGATTTTTGCAGAGTTTCTTTGAAAGACCAGAATTTCTAGTTAAGTATACGTTTAGTATGCTGAATGCATGGTCAATCACAAAAAGAGAAAAATGTACATCCTTAGCATCTTTGGACTGTCTTAAAGAAAGCAGTGGGTTGTCCATTTCTTTCCTTCTCAGTTTTGGTACCTGAGCATTTCCTGTCCCTGGCTCAAGCTGTGAATAAGCACTGCAGGTTGTCCCGGAAGGCTGTGGAGCTCTCAGCTCCCCAGTTTGACCCTGCAGGAGCTGCCTGAATTCTCCTCTGCTGAGAGCGAGCTCAATCCCATTAAACATTCTGCACAAGAATGGGGGTGCAGGGTTGGATGGATGGGGTGGGGTGTCCCTTTAAAAGCCCTGGGTTAGTAGCAGCACAATTAGACTTTTCTGTCTTTAGTTCCTACTATACCTCTGAAGCACTTGTATGGAATGGATGCTTCAAATTAAGTATGACCTGGTTGTCCAATCCCAATTACCTAAAGAATCCCTCAATTTGCTTAACAATTCCCTCACAGCTATTATGGCTCTGACTGATTGTCCCCAGGACTCTCTTAGGCTTACAGCTAATGTAATTGATTCTTCAGTAGTAGCCTGAAGGGCCATTTGGCTTCAACCATGGTCGGGAGATTTTTTTTTTTTTTTTTAACCTAAGAGAATGGTTATTTTTTTTATAATCATTCTGGTTTTGGAGGGTGAGGGTGGAGGGAATCATCTGGTCACAGCTTGGAACAACAGTCTGTGCCAGATGGGGATGTATTTTCCTTGGGCTCTCAGTTAAATTGGCTTTGGATGGAAGGTCTATGTAGACTTCAACCCAAAATTTGGATGAATATTTCTGAAAAAAAAACTGTAGTGAATGCCTCATTCTGACATTTTCCACTCTTTCTTCCTCTCAGTAAGAATTGTAAGAATGTTTGAGATTTTTTTTTTCTGTAACTGAATGAATCTCAGTCATGACAGATGAATCTTTTCAGTTGTGACAAAGCTATCAATCCTCAAATGGTCTCATTCCCAAGTTCTGTATACAAGGGTTGGTTACAAAGTTTGAAACTGTAAAGTGGATTGTCTTTTCATCAGGACTAGATCATAGAATTCTGTAGGCTGGGTTGGTAAATCTGCACTAGTGGGGGTGCTCAGTGAATCTCATGCTGCTGTGTTGGGCTCTTACTTTCTGATTTGTGTTGTGGCCCTATTTGGATACTTTTATTTTTCACTTGGAAAAAGTTTATGGCTGCAAGGACAAAATTCCATCAAAGCCCTTTCCAGAACCCTTACACCCTTTTTTCACCAAATCTCACAAACCCATAGCTAGAACACCCAGCAGAGGTAACAGGAGTTTGGTTTAAAACAGATAAAAGGAAATAATTCCTGACACATTGAGTAGTGAACTTCTGGAACTTGCTGCCAAGGGAATTAATGGAGGCAGACAGCATCAGCAGGCTCAGAAAGGGATTAGACAGATTCGTGGAAAACAGTTCAATAAACAGATAGTAATAAACAGGTCAATAAACATCTAAAAAAATTGCCATAGCTTTGAGTCATGAAGGGCACTAATTTTCTACATATCTAGAACCTTAGAATTAAGGTACTTAAACTTGTTGAGAATGATAAAGAGATGCTTGGATTGCTGTTTGGTTAGGTATGGGGATGAGGGAGGAAGAGAAAGGGGGCTGATGTCTGTCTGAACACAGCAGGGAGTTGTTTTTCTACCTGAAATCCATAAGGAAGGGAATGACTCTTTCAATGGGGGACCTTAAAGGAATGGTTCACTAACAATGGTAGTGAGTTTAAATCTCTACAGCTCTGGCAGTCTGTGAGAATGCTAGATTCTCAAAAATGTCTTTAAATTCTAGAACTGCACGTAAAAATTACCTTTTTCCAAGACAGGACTGGGACCTTACTAGGCAATGGAAGGCCCTATTGCAGTAAGAGTGCTCAGCCAGAGGAGACCCTATATTCCACCTCCCTGCCCCCCAAAAAATAAAAATCTGGACAGAGTATATGTTGTCTATATTGCTTAATGTATTTTAAAAAGACGTCAACATTAATTACTAGAATGATGTACTTGCCAACAAAATAATGCACAAAATGCACAATATTTCCTAACTCTCTTCCATGTGCAGGCCATTAATAAATGTCCTTAGAAAATGAACCTTGCAAGTAACAATTTAGTCTTGATTCCGGCAAAACATGATTTTGAAAGCAGTGCTCATGGCAAAGCCAGGGAGCTGCCAGCTGCCCTTTGGTAAAACATGTGGTATAGTTTGGATTATAGAACACTATTTTTCCTGCAAAAGGTAAGGGAACACTGACTAGAAGTTAGGCTATCTCTACAGAAAGGCATTGGGATCTTGAGAGGATTTCATTCTCTTTACAGGTGGGTGTCTGATTCAGATAGATGAGATACTGAAACAGCTACAAATGGGTGAGATAGATTGTGTCTTAAAAAAAGACTATAATAAAACCAGAAATGTGCCAGACCATATTGTAGTCTGGCAGAGAAATGGCTCCAGCCAATAGTAGCACTATTTGTTTACAAGTTACATTTTCCTCATCTGTTGTTCTTTACCTGCAGAGTGACTGCGTCTGCTTGAGATTTCAAGGTTATTGAACAAACTTGTCTGTTTCCTGATTGAAATTTCACTTTTATTCCCTCTTCAGCTACTGAAACTTGTTACAATTAATGCTTTATAACATACTAATGACCACTGATGCTCTGCCTTATAGAAATTTGAAAGATTAGATATTATAGAAAAATAAACCCTGCAAACTTTCTGGTTAGTGACATCTCCCACAAGCAATGCTGAGGTTTGCCAGTCTTAATTTCATAAAGTATTTCAGCCTGTGCTTATATTTAGGCAAGTCCATAAATTTCAAGCAAAGTTTTGGAGTGGAAATTGAATATACAGTGAGGATAGAGCAGCAACATTAGCGTGGCCATTGTGTGCATTCTGCTTGGTTATACCAAAAAGTTTAATTGCAAATGTTTATTAAACTATATTCCCTCCTGTACAGGAGATCTTCCAAATGAACTGATACCTCTTGATCTGTGAATGAGCCCTCAGGTATCCCAAAGATATATGGTCCTCAGGAGGGAAAATTTTATTCAGGATATAGAGCAGCAGTCAACTGATTTCCATGGAAGATCATATAAGTAAAAGGCCTGATGATGCTGAAATGATATGACAAATAGGAATTGTTATGGGAACTTTTTAAGGAAAAGCCTGTACTTGTTTTTGGTATTTTTTGTAGGGATCATTGTAGTTGCTTCATGAAATTAATAATTTTTAAAAAAAAGAAAGATGCAGAAATTTTGTTTATAAATATTTTTGCCAATTAAAATGAGCCAGAGCAGAGTTTCTCGTGTATGTGTAGATTCATGCTTTGCCCAGTGCACTGTCTGTGCAGAGAAAAGGATTCTGTGTGTGACCCCTCCTGAGCACAGACACTGTACCTGGTCCCTTACCAACAACACAGACACATCAGTCTGAACCCAGTATTTCCTTGCTGCACACAGCAAATCCAAGATAGAGGAAAAACTTTTTAATACTGGTGTTGGTCTCTGAAAAAAAAACAAAACAAACTATTAGGAATAATTCCAGTTGCCATTATTGTTTAGTTACTGTCTTTTCTCTGTATCACTGCATCCTCTCCTCAGCTCTGTTCTATTGCTGATGTATCCCAAAGTGCTTTGGGTTGATGGTGGCAGTGCCACTGGTGGAAGAGTGTTCCACTGTCAGTGAAATAATGCATAAAGAACTGGAAGCTCCTGGGGAATTATTTTCCATTTGAATTTTTATGTTTATTTTCATTCATGAAACCTGATATAGCCAGTCAGTAATGTGTAAGGTAGGACTTCCCTGTTCTCCCTGTATTCCAACTTCATGCTCCATTGCTACTCAGTAGTACTACAGAGATATTTTTGAGCAGGGAAAAGAAGGGTGAAACCCTCACCAATCTGTTAGAGAAACTCTAGAGAAGTGTGTTGCTGCAGTTAAATGGTGTGTGGCTTATAGTAAAATTACACATGGGTGAATTTTTTTCTTTAAAATGTTTTGTAGGTAATATGTTACAGGCCAATGTAGTTTGGCTTTAATTCTGATTGTTTTTATTAATTGACAGTAGCTTTTCAGGAAGAAAAGGTTTAACTGTAGATGCCCACCTTTATTTTTGTGTTCTGTGTTAACAACTGCAGGATATGGGTAAATTAAATATTTTCCTGTATGTGTGATCGTCATTTGGAACAATAAGCTTCAGATGTCTGTGGATTGAAGCTCAATCCTGAGATCCATATATGGATATAAAACTTTGTCACTGATTCAGTGTGAGCTTGGACCAAAACTCATGAGGTTTATTGCAAAGTCTATCACCAAGTTGGTTTTGTATTGGGTCCATCAAGTATATTTTTAAAATTTGCATCTCCCACTGTTTTAAGTCTTGGTATCTCTTCATATCATGGACTTTGATGCTTTGTGATTTTTACTATGCACTTTTGCCAGCCTGTTGCATGTTTGGTGGAACTTCCACTGCAGGTAGTCCCTCCAGAAAAGTCTCGTAACGTCCCATGCAAAATTTAACACAGGTGTTTTAATGAAACAAATTGCAGTTTGAAATATCTGATTTTCCTAACCCTGGCAAAAGACCCCAGGACGCAGCAGTAAGCACTGATCCCACAGCCAGGTTACCACTGCCAGCTGCTCTGTGGTGGTTCCTGCCTCCCAGCACACAAGTATGCTAGTTTAGCCCTATTGAAACCAGGGAAATTTGGCTTATACTGAAAGCTGTACTAAGTTTACATCACATTTGCCAAGAGCATGTACACTAAAAATTGCTGTGAATCAGTTAACTTGTGCTAACATTACTCTGTGATAAGTTGCGGTAAACCAATTTTCTGATCTTCTGAATCCGTGAAAGCTGTGCTGAATTTAACTTGACTTGGGGTGGTTATATTTGAGCTGAGGGAGCTCAGTCTCTTGCTGCTTGTTATTAGCTATAGGAGCCAGGATGAGATCAGAGTTCCATTGTGATAGCAGTACTGCAGCCAGAGGCTTGGGGTGTTATTTCAGTAACTTTATCAGTCTGGTTTAACAAATTGATGTAAAATTAAATACAAACAAACAAACCCACTCCAAACCAAATTAAAAAACCCCAAACAAATGAGTAAAAAACCACAAAAGGTAGAGACTGACTACAGTGCTGGTAAGGAAATTATGTTGAGGTAGTTTTTAGAGAAGAAAAGAGGGAGCGAATACAGAGAGTCTTACGGGACAAAGTGTTCAGTGGAAAAAGCTCATCCGGCCCTCTCCCTCAATGCATTTTGTTTCAAGAGAAGTTGCCTGTTGCAGAGGGATTTCATGGTACCAGCTCATTCCCACTTAGTTCAAGTATTTGAAAACAATCACATTGAAATAGATTTCCCCTATTCTCTCTCTCTGTAACTATTATATTTGTTACAAGTTCTTCAAGAAATCTGAAAGTAATTTGTTCTTTCACACTTGTGAGAATTTTTAAAAAATGTTGAAGGAAAACTGGTACTGTAAAAGGATGCAGAAAAACTTGGGTAGTTTGGGACCTATGTGACTTTTTTTTCCTTTGCCTTTTTCATACTTGGTTAAGAAATGTACTTGTTTAGGAAACAAAGTTGTATAATAAACATATTAGTAATGTTGGAAGTAAGACATGTTTTCCTAATACATTGGTGGAATTATTCTGGATCAGTTAACTCTTCTGTAAATATGCCCTTAAGGTCAGGAGGACCTTTGGATCCACTGCTGTACAAGTGCCTTTTGCATAAGTTCAAATTGTCCAGGTCCAGTTTTCAAACACAACCAACTTTTTGGCAGCATTTCAGAATTTATCCTTGCATTGGATTGGTACTGATATTTGGGGTTTCTATTTTCACACTTCTGTTTCTATTTAGTAGCTCTTTTCATATTTTCTATGAAAGATACAATTGAGGATGATTAAATCTTCCTTCTGCATTTTATGGGATAGTAGAGAGAGTCACTTGCTTTCAGCCTCTTGATCAGAAGATGGGAGAGGCTGACTTCATCAGCATAGGGCATTTAGAAATGGATTACTTAAAACATTTTTTTTATTATAAAATCTCCTGTATCTGTAACAAACTGCAGGAAAGTGTTCTTCATACAAGGAAGTTTGGCTTTCAAGTGAAGCCCTCCTTTGCTCTTTTTGATTGAGTACTGGGAAAAAAAAGAGTAAAATTATTTTTGAACTGCAGAAAGGCTTTTTCCTGAAGAGTAGCAGGAGATGCTTTTCTCCCAGTTGGATAGTGTGCTGATCAGTCAGTGGCATTTCAGCCTGGGAACAAGCAGGATTCTCCTCCTTGACCAGAATGGGGGCCAAGGATCTGCAGAGCATCCTGCGGTGTTCCATGCTGTTTTCTGCCTCGGCACAAGGCACTGATCAACATCCCCACAATGGTGATTCACTTTGAGTTACTCATTTAGTAAAGCTTCAACTGTTTTATAAATTAAGGCAGACATTATCATTTTGAGAAATCTAACAATAACAGCCTACCAGATTCCAGAGAATAATAGCAATGACCAACTGTGCAGGTCAGAGGGGCTGTGAGTGTGCATTCGTGAGGACTTTGGCTCTCCTTTGAGAATTTCAGACAGAAGCTTCTATTAAAGTGCAAAGTATTGTTATTATCTTTGTCCTTTATACATATTTAAATAGTACATGATAATCATCTCTGTGAACTCTTAACTATTCATAAAGGTGGCTGTCAGTTAGAGGCCTGAACCAGTACTCCAGATCCAAATACTTAAAATGATAGATCATGTTGTAACCTTCTGAGAATTATTCATAACCTTTGCATAGGAGGAGTTTCCTTTTAGGAGACAGGCTTTGCAGATGATTAGTTAGTGGGGAATTTAATTGTTCTGTTGGGGTAATGATATCCGAGAATGGTGGAGAAATTTTGCCAGCTTAAAGTAATTTTTGTAGATTTACCCGCAGGAAGAGCAAGAGGCAGAGGATGATGAGGATAGAGGGTTCATCCACCTTTCATCCTTCCTGGTGTAGCATTTTCTGATCCATTTCTGATCCTCCATGGCACAGGGAGTCCCTAAAAGTAGCCTCAATTTACAGCTTCAGCTACCTGTGTGCTCCCCACTGCCCCCAAAGAAAGGTTAAAGAAGTAAATTAAATTAAAGTTGTACAGAGACAGGTTTGCTCTGAACCATGAAATTTTGAGAACTTCATACATGTATTTTGCAACTCAGTACTCAGAGCAACTACCTAATTAGCACAAAAATTTAGGAGCCTTCAGGTGGAGTGTAATGGAATGTACATTTTAAACCACAAAATTTTCAGTCTCTATGGACTTCCCAAATACCTTCTTCTTGGGCTGTTGGCTGTTCTTTGGCCACTTCCTCTCTTTGACTCAAAACCAGAATTTCCTGACTAAAAAAACCAAAACCAAATGCACCTTTCTGACTAAAACTTGAATCAGAAACCTCATACACTGAGAGTCCATGCAAGAAGTGTCTGCCTTGGGCTGCTGCTGGCCAGCTGTGAGCTCAAAGCCACGTGCTCCTCTTGGCCCAGCATCAGAAGAGGCCATCCCAAACACCAACAGCGCCAGGAGAAAGGAGCAGAGCAGAGACCAGACAGGTGGGAAGCACCTTTCCTTTCACAGGAGCATCATGCAGGACTCTGGGGTCTTGGCACATTTTCCCAAGGGTTTTCCAAAGTTAGAGCTTTGCCTGTTTCACACATGGCCACATCCCCGCTGGAGCTCATCAGGCCTTGGAAAGAGCAGCCTGTGCATCCATGCTCTGATGGGCTGGTGTCCTTCCTGGAGAATTCCACTCTTCCTGATTGAAGGAGATACTGTACTCCTTCTTCTAGTTTATTTTACCCTCTTGGTATGCAGAGTATTTTTTGTTAATCTTCCTTATTTATTTGAATGTTAATTGGTCCTTGTTAATTTGGTTTTCTGTGCTGGAAGCCAAGGTCAACAATGAGTCCTTCCACATTAGCTCTTAGTGTGATTGCAAGGTAGTGCAATGCATCTTGGAAAAAAGTAGAAAGACGCCTTCCCTCAGTTTTTAATGTAACCTTTGTGCTAGGTAGGGGTTTGGAGGTTGAAAGAGAGAAAGAAAATGTATGTTCAGCACAGACTGAAGGAGTCCTATTGATTGAAAGGGACTGTTAAATTAAAAGACAGTTGTTTTGAAAGCAAAATATCACTTGACCCCGAAGAGAGAGGCAATTGCAGCCCTGGGGTTAGGTACAACAGCAGCACTGGTTTTGCTGTGGGAATGCAAACGGCAGGCCTGGAAAACAGATTTAGGCTTTTTCTGTCGCGTCGTTGTTTGCATGTGCAACTTTCAAACTGCTGTTTTTGTTGCTCTAAGAGCAGTCTCTTCTGAGAACACCCTTCTTTTGGGCTGGAATGGCCATTTTATGAGATAAAAGTAAGAATTTTTGTCTAAACCAGATTCTGTTCCATGGGGCAAAACAAACAGAGCTATCATAACACTTTAAATAGTAATCAAATATGTTTTTCTGTTTGCATTCAGAAAGGTGGAGAGGTAACTTGACAAGATGAAAGAAGGAGCCAGATTTGTGTACCCCCCCTTCCCCAGTAACAGGTATAGAGTTTTAGAGAAGACTTCAAGGCAAAAAGAAAAAAGCATAGAATATACTGTTATGGTGTTATTTTTGTCTTTCATTTTTATGACAACTTATTTGTACTTAAAGGAATCTTTCCAAAGAGTTAAGAAGCATCATTAAATAAAGACTGTGAAATGTGCAATATGGCTTATTTATTTAAATGTTAATTGGTCCAACGAACACTTCTAATTAGCTCTATATTTGCTTAGCAAAAAGTTTTACAAATTCCAATTGTGAAAAGCAGCTATTTTGAGCTGGTAAGCATGTTGCAGAATCAGCTATGATTTTTCTATAGTTCTCAGCCCTTGAAGGCACAATTTAATTTTTCATGTATGCATACTAGCAACGGTAAACACTTGCGAGTGTAAAGAACCTTCTTTAATTAGCTGCACAACAATTAAAGGATTCACAAACTAAATTGAACCCTGTCTCTGTGCTTACTAGCTGAATTCTACCACCTGTCACAACAGCACTTTGTTCAATCTGTTATGCAAAATCATTATAGCAATATAGCTGAGGAAAAAAAAAGAGAAAACAGCAATTATTTCTTACTTTTCTCTTGAATGGGTTATTTTGGGTTATACTGATGTCAGGTTCATTGAAGCTAACCTTTTGAAATCTGTAACAGCATAATACTTATATGGCAGGCTCAGAATAGCTAGGAGAATATTTTGTTTTACCCTTTTAAGAGCAAGTAAGGCACATCCTGAAAGTACGGTACTTTTTCTGATCATTTGGAGGAAAAAAATCCTCACCAAAAACTGTGCTAACTCCTGCAGCAGCCTGTTATTGCTCTTTGTCAGACAAAAAAATGACCAACATCTAATAGTACAAAATATTCTTTTGTTATTAAAGCTTGTATGCCAATATGAAATCTAGTTTTAAAACCTACTGTGGAAAGAGCTGCACTTTTAGCTTACCTGTTGTGGCTTCTGACATATGTGATTATTCTTCAGATCCTGAAAATAAAGTAGCACATAAATATAATCTGTAAAATACTGGACTTAATTTTGTGCTAAATTTATTTTTCCTTCAAGCAGAAGTGGTTAAAAATGAAGAAGTTTGCATCTTTACAGAAGAGCCTCACCTCTCATTTCGATTGCAGCCCTTATCTGAAGGGAGCGCAAAGGAGCAGGTGCACCAGACACCAGGGGCCCCGATTTGCATCCCCATTTACACCTCCTGTACCTCCATGTGCAGGAGTCAGGCTCTGACAGCTCCTGGCTTGGGGTGTACAAAGCTTCAGGCGCCATTTCACCCCTCTGCTGCCTGGAGAGGTGAACACCTGGTTACCCCCTGCTCACTCATCTTCCTACTCATTTTGTGCTGGGCATAACTCCTGGGGGCACAGGAGGAGGGTGGAAACCTATGAAAGGCCAGCTGGGGGAGGAGGTGGGCAGGGGGCACGAGGGTGAAGGCCCATAGCATGCCTTGGGTCACCTGCCCTGCTGCTTCTTGCCCAGCTCTTTGCAGGGCAGTGATCCACCCCTCAGCACACCAGGGTTTTGGTGCTGCTGAGCATTCCCAGTGAAGCAGCAGGGTGTTCTCGCTGCGGTGTAAGGACTGTGGGGCTGCAGGTAGTGAGGAAGACCTGTTTAGGTTTCTCTTTTTTCTGCTGTGACAGCTGACAGGAATGTGCACCTCGCTGCCAGCTCTCCTGCGGGAGAGGCACAGGTACGTTCTGTGTGCCTCACCAGAGCTGAGGAGCTGAAAGCAAAGCTGCCTGCTGACAGCTTCCTGAAATCATATCAATAACATATTGTTAGCTCTGGTGATTGAACTAAAAGAGTCTGCTGTTGGATAAAGGATACATGATACGGGCATTTCATAAGCTAGGGATATAAATGAATAACTCTGCTCATTCACAGTGCTTACACTTTTTACAGTATAATTTTAATACTATTGTCATTTTACAATATTTTTGAAAAACACAGAAGGAGAAAAAAGAAGTTGTTTAATAACACTGTGAGTTTGTTTTTTTCTAAAAAAGCCAGTTGGAAAATTCAACAAAAAAATTGGGAAAATGTTTCTTTTTTGTTACTTAAAAAAAAAAAAAAAAAGAAAATAAAGCTGCAAGGAAGCCAGATACTTTGATTAAACTTGACTTAAATTCTCAGATAATTTTGCACTGAAGTATGAGGAGCCACAATTTGCTCTATACATCTACTTCTTTCTTTCTCACATCAAATAAGAATAGTTAGTCTATTCTGAAGTATAAAACTAAGGAGATGAAAATCCTTTTAATTAGAAAGAAGTATAATGATCTCCATATTCATAAGTGTAGGTGCAAGGGGCTGGAATTCAGAAAAATGAGTTTCTGCTTGGGCAACAGGAGCAATATCGTTACCCAAGCAGGGATTTTGTGTGGGAACCCCTGTCAGCTCTGGAGATTTGGTCCTGTAGGAAGAGAATCTCTCTGATGGTCCTGTTGCAGGCAGTGGGGGCCCACTGACTGCCTGCCATGGGCAGGTGCTTGCACCTGAGCACCAAGCCTTTCCCCCTCCTTTGGTCTGGCTTTGTGTTTTGCTGGAATTACCTGGATTCACACTGGTTTGCAGCAGTGTGAATTAACATTGAGTGAAGCTTTAAGTGAGCTGGAGAAAGTGAACACAAACTGCTCATTTGCACAGGATTTTCAAGAGGCTTGAAATAGTTTCACTGAGAGTTTGTGGTGTTTATTTATGTGTTGTGTTGAAATCTTGCAGTAAAGCAGTCCCTGTTAGTCCCTGCTCTTTCTGATAACAAATGTAGCCGCTCTCAGCTGGCTGTGGGACTGAAGGCTCCTGGGATCCTGTCAGTCACTCCGAGGAGTTTGGTCAGAGCTGTACGTGGCCAGAGCTGGCTGCTAAGGATCTATTACAGTCAGCAGAGTCCATCTCCCACCTGACTTCGCGACCGTAATTGAACTTGCCAGGGTCTGTCATCCTGTGATTGCATTTATCAGACTTTCTGTGTCAGCTTTGTTACCACTCACCTATCACCACCAGAGGCTGTCTTTTCAGCCAAGGGCCTGCAATGTTGCAATTAACATCAAAATTATTTCAAGGATTTTTATCCTGGAGGTAGCTTTGAAATGTTATTGTATTTTTACAGTATTCCTTCTCCCCTCATTCATCTATCTGCCATGTGTCTGCCAGTTTTCAGTGCCCTTTCTATTAATGATCAAAGCTTGTGTGCCCAGATAAAACAGGGGTGCCCAAGCAGCAGCTGCTTGGGCATGGATGGATCCTGAAGGCCATTGCACTTAAACATGAGTCCTCTTTCACCACAGTCAGTGCTCACATCTCTGCTTCCATGGAGAGAGAGGTGATTCCCTGTCCTGTACCTGATCCCTCAGGGCAAAGGGAGGAGATTCTCTGTTCCTTCAGGGGCTGCCCCTCTCTGCAGCCAAGAGCACTGCAAAGATGGGACGTTTTTAGTGGTCACTGGTATGACATCGTTGTTATTCCCTTGGCTTAACTGCAAAACTGTTGCAACTGTTTGGTACCATCATTCAGAGGAAAAGGCAGAATAATCTCACTACAACAGGTACAGAGGATTTTAAATCAGCTGGGAAAATGCAGGGAAATATCCCAAGTCCGTTACTTTAAGCGTAGATATTCCTGTTTGGGGTTGTCTTCCTCCCTCTGAAAGAGCAGCATGATGTTTTTTTTTTTTTTGCTTCTCTAAAAGGATATATGATAAAGAGCTTGTTTTCTGGAGATTCCTGGCCCCAGGATGGGTGTCTGAGCAGTGCAGTGACTGCTAACCACACCCTGGTAAGCCTGAGCCACTTGTATCAGTGGGAAAGCAGCTTAGGAGGTACAAGTTGGCTTTAGAGTTCCCAGCTCTGCTCTTGTGTTCATGACAGTGATCAATTAATAAGGTTAAATGACAGAAGCAGTGATATATCTGTAAGAATGTGAACAGAACATCAGTGGAATAAAGGGGATTTGTATTTTCTTCTGCTTCATTTTACATGGTGATAATTAAGTACATTTTTTTTTTATGCCTTAGTCTGTTTGGTGTTTCCTCATCTATCTTTTCCACTTAATTCTTTAACAACTGTTCTCTTTCTGCTTTTCGGAGACCACGAACACAAGGGGTATTCTGTGAAATGTTTGCTCTATTTTTCCAGCATTAATCTGCTTCTAGTGTCCCTGCCTATTTCAACTGCATCTTTTACTCCATCTCATTCCACTCAAATGAAGGCTTGCTCAGTTTTATTCTTTTTTTTTTTTTTTTTCCTGGATATTAGTATTAAACTAATATGAGTAATAACTCATTGAAACCACTTGAATCTAAGCATCACTACGACCATCTAAATTATGTGTGGTATTTTTTGTCACCAAATCCATGTATTATAGGGAGAAGAAAAATAAATCAGTTGGATTGAGGGAAGAAAGAAGATAGAATATGGAGATAGAGGGTATTAACAGCCAAGAATCTCTGTTTAAAACAACAACAACAACAACAAAAACCTAAAAAATCTCTAGTATTATAAACAAGCAAAAAAAAAGTTTTATGCTGACAGGTTTGCCATGAGTTAAAAAACCCTGTCTATTCAGCAGTCAATTATGTTTGATAAAGGAAAGCTATCTGGCATACTGGACTAAGCAATGGGAGTCAACAGTTCTGGACACTGTCCCTGGCTTCCTTACAGAGGATGAGGCATCTATTTAAGTCAAGATACATGGCAAGCTTTTTCCTAAATGAGATGTAGAAATGATCAGTTAGGGATACTTATTTCTACAGTGCTGAAATTCTGAAAACCTTGGTCCCTTTATGCTCTTTGGGAGCACTGAAATTGGGCAAGTTACTTCTGAATTTTTACCTGTTTCCACTTCCATTGTATTAAGATGTTGGGTATTTCTGTACCCAGCAAAGAAACATTTAGCAAAGGTGTCCCTCTCCTCTCTGAATTGATCACAGTGTGCTTTGGGGTTCCATGTGCTGGAGGCCTTTAGGGAACACGGGGGCAGGAGCTGGTGGGAGTAACTGCTGGGGAAGTTTCAGCAGCTGCTGGGGGAAAGGAGGAGCTCTTTCCACATCTGTAGTGTGGCCGTTTAAGTTTCTCATGGGGGTGACTTTTTATAGTGTTTTTTTTCTTAAATATACTGTCCTTGAAGAATACAGCAATTTATCTTTTCATTCTCTCTATATTTCTTCCTCTCTTTTGTTCCCCATTTAGAATTATTGGAAGTAAAATAAATGCAATTGTATTATATATGTACTTTAGGCGTATGTATTGTCACATATGTTCTCTTTCATGTGCAACAGGTTTAATGTATTAAGCTTCTTTTTCTTAAAACATTTTCTTAGGCACGTAGTTTCTGTCTTGATGTCATCACAGGTAGCCCATATGCTTAGTGATGCATTGTTTTGTCTACAGTCTAACTCAATAGCATGCAATTTGGAGCATCCTTAATTATCCTACAAGCCATTTTGTGATAATGAAACCAAATATGGTGTAGACTTGGCTGACATCTCTGTGATATTACTTGGCATACCAAATATTTCTGTTTCAAATATAAATTGGTTACTGCTTCTTCAAAATATGCATTCTATTAATTAAATCTATACTTGAGACATCATCCCCCCACCCCCCAAGCTGTTAGAAGTATTCTCTCTCTCCTTGTTCTGTATGCAGATAGGGTTGGGTATGGGCTCTCTAATTTGACAAAAAATAGGCTAACCTTGTGGTCTTTCAGTCCTACAACCACAATTGAGTGTGCAGTGTCTTTCCATATAACTAGGTCTTTTGTTCCACAAGAGCAAATGACTTAATTCGTTAGAGAGCTTTTTTTTTTTTTTAAAAGGTTTAACTGTAACAGTCTTTACCTAATAGACCTGGGATTGCAAGGAGGTGATTAATGTGAATTAAAGGATCTCTGTGACACAGGACTAAAGGACAGAATTACGGTGCTGTTGTTGTTGGCAGTCCCACTTGTGCAATTTAATTCCTCCCTAACAGATTCCCAATATTTTGCATAAAGTGGACCACATACTTTTCAAAAGTCTCTTTATTCAGGGATGTTCTGTTTATGCATTTTCCCTGGCAATGTGTGTCTTTGTCCCTTGAAATCCATCTATTTATTGCAGTGACACCTACTGCTGAGAGAGCTGATCCGCAACAGGCTCGGATCCTGTTAAACTTGGCCAACAAGCAGTTCATGACTCAACCAGCAGATGTTTCTGTGGCTCAGGTCAAAGGCAACTTATGGACTCAGGTTTTTTTGCTTTGCTCCTAGCATTAAGTGCCAGGAAAGTCAACACTAGGTACAGACAGTTGACCTGACCAGTAGCAGGAGGAACTGAACCAGGGCCCTGAGGATCTGCAAAGACCAAAGCATTAGTCTGTTGAGCCACTGTGCTGGCCACAGTCCAGCAGTTTCAGACAACTGACTATCTGATTGCATGCCTGGATTTTAGTAATGATTTCACATACTTATTTGATGATTTGTATCCAAGCTTATGCTTCTGACAGGTGCCCTTGCAAACAAAATCTCGCTGGGCTATCACATATGAATATTTCACAGTCAATCATACTTTGATCTTCGGGACATACGTGCATTTGACATTATATTTAGCTGTGCACAAAATCTGAGTCTAAGCCTTTGTAAAATGAAAAAAAAAATCATCAACCCATCATTACAGTTTTGGATTTAAATTGTTTCAAACTGTGCTTTGAGTTCTGTGGTCTTAGCTCTTCTTTATTGATTTCTTTGTAATTGGTTCAGGGGGCCTGATCCTCCTGGCCTCACCCAGCTGAAATGCTCAGCCTTTTATTTGGAACTTTCCTGTGTGAGGAATGCAAGAATAATAGGGTCAACATTATGTATCTTTTAATATTATATAATGGGTTAGAGCATTGTAGACTTCAAGTGCAGTGCAGTGTCCTCAGATGAGAATAGGAGATTCAGAGCCCTTTCCATGCTGTAAAAATGACAAAAAATGAAATAATAAATATGCTTTGCAAAGTCTTCCAGGCATTTTATTATTTTATTTGTACTCTGTGATGGTAAAGTGGTTCATTAAAAGCTTAATTTTAAAGTTTCTTCAATCTGATGTGGATGCCAGTTAGATTAATTAAAGTGAATGATCAGATAGGAGCTACAGGAAATTGATCAAATTGGAGAGGGTTTAATCAGTTGTATACATTCCAAATTACATGAAAATAACAAATTTACTTTAAAAAATGCTGTTTCTAAAGTAACAGAAGCTTTAGTTTAATGAAGCATTCCACAAATAAGGCTCCAATATGAATTTCGGTATCACTCTTTTCTTTACTTTTGCCATCAAAAGATCACTAGGAAAAAAAAAGCAAAATGAGAATCAATGTTTATAAGCTAAGAAATAATGATCCCAGATGCAACCAGTGCCTGGAAAAAAAAAATCATGGGTTTTTTTTTATTTTTTTTATTTTTTAATCTACTGAACTTTCAGTAGCAATTATTTATCTTTCTCTTCTTTGGATCTGACTTCTTAAGTATATGCAAGGGAAATAGAATAAATAAGAAGGAAAACAGATTTTGCTAAGTCACATGCAAAGTAGCAATAAATCAAACAGCTTGTCTGCATTCTTCTAATCTTTCTATTCTAATCTGTGAGTGAGATTTATAAATGACCTCTCCTCTCCTCTGTGCTCATCTTCCTAGATTGTGATCACAAACGGTTCACAGTCCTCCACTCCATGGGTGCTACCAGCCAAAGACTGTTCTGGTGATTTATCTTCCACTGATCAGTTATCAGTCCCAAAGGCTGTGCTGACTAGAAAGTACCCTGCAGATGTAACAGGTATTTTAGAAAGCAACTCTCTTCCCAGCCCAGAGCAAAGGCAGTACAGCCTCAGCACACCATTTTCTGTCTGCTAATGACTTTTGAAACTTCAAAATCCCTCTGCTAACCCTTCTTTAAGACATAAAAACTGTTGTGGAATGAGTTGGCTCTGTTGTTACTAAAGGAGTACTTTGTTTTGGAATCAATAAGCAGCTTGTTTAAATATCAGCACTACAAAGCAGCTACAGTTTTGTCAAATGCCTTCCCGGCTGCCCCCTGCGTGGTCCCGGCTGCCGGAGGGAGGATGGGTGTTGGTGTGGGGCTGCAGCCTAGAGCCTCTGGGACTGTGGGATGGGGCAGCCCCGGAGCCTCTGGGGCTGTGGGATGGGGCAGCCCTGCTTCCCGAGAGCTGTGGGCAGCCTGTGCCCCGCTCCTGCTTCAAACCAGCTCTCAGGTACTGCGAGTTACACGGCTCTGCAACGCCTACCAAACCCGAATGTGCTAATGTCACTAACAGTGATAGCGAATTACCAAGCTGGCCTTAATAATGTTTAAATAAAAACAAATATAGAGGGCACATTACCTGTAGGCCAACTTTCTTTTTTTAAAGACATCCTCTTATACTCCAGAAACCATATATTTTCCTGATATAATTATATTATACCCCAAGGAACAGGACACCTACTTAACAAAAACTCCAATGAAGTCGATGCAATTACTCTATTTTGCATAAGTAAAATGAGAATAGAATCTGGCCTAATGTTTATTTCATTTTATCAGATTGGATAATGCTGTCCTGGTGGCATTAAATACAGCTGATCTCTCCCCTCCCCTTCCGTGCACACATGTTTTTGTTAAAATCTAACTATTTATATCTATGTCTCTTAGTATTGCCTACAAATCAGTCAAAGAAGAGTAGGTCATTTATCCTGCCCTACTGTTTATATATTAATCATCTGGCAAATAAACTGCTCAGTATCCTACCCACCTCAGTAATATTTGTGATGTAATTTGTTTGGATGCCCAAATGTCACCAGCGTTGATTGTAAGAGATGAAAAAAATGTACTTGCTCAGCACACCAAGCTCTGGGCTAAAATGTAAGCATGAAATCTCTGGTTTATTTTTGTAATAATGTTTACAGCTGTTTAATGACCCTGAAAGGGTTCAGTAGTCTGGTGTTCTGTATTTCTTAACAGGAGTGTATTATGCTTATAACAGCCTTAGTTCAACTGTTTCTGCTGCAACAATAAGAACAATATTTAATAAAAATTCAATATATATTCTGATCTCAGCAATACCTGTTTACGAGTTGCTAAGAACTGAAGCAGTCTCTATTGGAGTATTTAGAATTTGCCAGTGGACCACAAGATAATGTAGATATATGTGAATTTTTCTAGCTGGAAAGATAAATACCAGGTCTATATTCTAAAAGCATAAGTAACAGTGTGTGTAGCTCTAACTGCTCAGAGGATCAGGGCCAGCGCGAGCTTGTCATTTAAACACGTGAGCTTGTAAAGCATTACTTTGCTTACTGAACTGTAAATCTTTTAACTAACCTAATCTAAGCTATAATAACAGCACAACAGTGGTTTTAAAATGAGTGTTTTCTCTACAGCACTGAAGAGGGGAGAGCTTCAGAGTGTGTGTGTGTCCAGCAGGAATGAACAGGTGTAAATAAGAGCTGAATTTGGTCCATCTGTTTACAAAGATAACAGGTGTGTGTCTGCACATATGTGTCTGTATACAGATATGCGTGTGCCTGCATATGTTCACATGTGTGCGTAGGCATAGATTTATCTTTAAATTCTCTCATTCTGCTTGCTGTATTTTTTTTCTCTGTTTCCAGCAAGAGGAAGCTCAGCTTCTCGTATTACATTAATGTAGTTGTGATGACAGGCATTTCTGGTGTCATAATTGGTTTTAAATTCCAGTAATCCATTTCAAATAGTTAAATAAAATCTGTGTGTTCAATTGAAATGGCGAAAGCCAGAACTTTCGCTATTGATATCACAGGAAATAGTCTTGAGGGCAAAAATGTGAGTGAAATCAAAATAACTATTAGTATCATCAAAGGGACTTGAATGTCTCACTGTACCTTTATGTAGGAGATGAGAGAGAGTATTTTATAATATCTGTATCCCATAGTGAGTTTCATGAGCTGAGCTGCTCCTCAGAGGAACAGGATCCTGCATGCTGGGCACAGTACGTGGCTGGATGGCCTTGGGTGGTCGGTGTGCTGCCTCCCAAGGGTGCTGCTGCCCTGCCCAGTGCAGTGTGAGCCCAGCTGGGCTGTGGCCTGTGTCTGCAGCAGGGTAAGTTTGGGGCTTTTTGGCCACAGCAACTCACTTGGGCAAGAGCTGAGGGTTTCTTTGGGTTAGAAAGGGCACCCATAACTCCTGATCCCAACATGCTCTGGTGTGGTGCCATGTCTTGAGGGACACTGTTTCACCCAACATTTGAGATAATTAAAGGTCAGAAATTTACTAAATAAACTTCAACAAATATATTTTGAATTCTTTAACAATCTCAAATTTGATTTGCAGTTCATTTTGTAAACATTTGTTAACTACAGAGAACATTGTGCTTCTGTTCCCAGCACGAGAGATGGCAAAACATTCTGTGCCTTTCCTTATATGAGAGATCAGGATCATGAAAATAATGTGGTAGACTATATATTTAACAATTGAAAGCTAGATATCTTCCCTATCATGGAGCAGCAAAGTAGCACTAATAAATTGACTTTTCCAGATTTTTTATTTTTGTATACCTTGACACCAAGGTGGGTACCATGAACTGCAGGAGCCTCACTGGGGAATGAAAGCCCCTTACTCCACCTGGTGTAAACCTGTCTGGCCATAGATCTAGACAGGGATGATGGATAAAGAGGAAGAGAATGAAATTGCTATTTTTTTTTTTTTTTTAGATATTAGGAAAATTAGATTGAGTTATCTAATTCATAGTGGAATGATGAATGAGACTGTGTTTTGTTTCTTGTAGATACAAGATGAGATTTTGGTAGGTTTTGTTGTGAAAGGGCTAAGGGACACCAGGAGTGATTTCTGGGAAAGCTGAGCAGTAGCAAGGTCCCGGTGTTCAGAAAAGCTGTAACTGGGCATGACAGGAGGAGAAATTTCACAGGGCAGTACTTTCAGTGCCATAGTTATACTTTGCAATGAGACCAGGTTGGAATGAGGAAAAGAGGAGACAATTCACAGCCAGAGGAAGGAGCAGGCTTGCAAGAAGCAGGGGCAGATGAGAGGGAAATGCAGTTTAAGTGAAGAATACATCTTGATATTGTGGTAGCTGGATCCCAGGAACTGCGCGGCTGATCAGAGTGGGCAGCATTCAGAGCTGGTTGTTGCTCACTGAGCAGAGGCTTTGCTGACCTTTCTGCATATTTCATAAAAAATGTATAGCATTTGCCACGCCAAAAGTTCTATCGGGGGGGTTAGGCTCCCCAGACTTGGTCCAAAATTATTAGTCTTTAAGTGAGAAATTATGGATTTGGTATTCCTCTAAACTGTTTTTTTTTTACTTGTTCTCTCAATATTCCACATGAAATATTTCTGTATGATTTTGGAAGACAGAAAATAGCAAAAAGGAAAAATTGGAAAACTTACTATGTTCGACCTACAACTGCTGTTGTTACTTTATTAAAGTTATATTTGAAAAAAAGCACAGAATAACTAAAACCTCAACCACAACTCCCCTCCCCAATCCAAATAACCATACATTTGAACTGATGCTTAGGGTTAAACATCAGAATTAATAAATTCCACTGGGATCTGCCAGCATTTCCAAACTTCGATAGAGCATAAAATGCTAAAATTAACTACCCAAACCTTTTTGAGCATGTAAAAGCACCAGGTCCTATTGAGATAACTAAAAAAAAAAAAGAAATTTAGACTGTAGTTTTGAAGCTGTTATAGAATAATGACAATTCACAAAGACCTTTCTAAACATTCTTCAATGTTTGTGTGTGTCAGCACATGCTATGCATTTCTGGAATTGTCACATTCTTGTTTGCCAGCATGCCTTGTTTAAGTATGGTGGGGAGAAATAACACTCCTGGGTATGTGGAATCCAGACAAAAAGTAGATTCAGGGTTTGGGGTTTCTCGTGTTGCTATCTGGGAGAGTATTTATTACTTTTTTTTAAGAAACACATAAGCAGATATTCAAAATCTGAGTTAACTTCAGGCAATAGAATTCTAAGGACCACAAGTATTCAGTTGTTTAATTAATAATCAATCCTTTTGAACATGAATTTGGTTTGTTCCATAAGTTAAGCAAACTTTCAAAAATTAAAGAAAAAAGTGGTTTGTTTGCACCCACATTTTGAATGATTGTGGTCTGCTGCACAGAAAACTTGAATGGAAATTAAGAATTTTCCTTGTTTGCTACATGGCCTTGGGTGAGCACCTGGCTTGATTATGTTCTCCTACTCTCTACCTTTGGAAATCAGACACTGCAAGCTAAAGTTAAGTGTGGTCCTTTTATATACTTGATTTCTTTAATATTTTTATAAATAACAACATTGACAGCAGGCAAATAATGGGTCCCCAACATGTGACCCGAATCAGACTGTTAAACTTTGAAACAGATCTGTTATGTATATGGGCAAAATTAGGTAGCTCTTGTTCTTTTTTAATACACATGAATATAACTCTTTCCTGTACTTACAAGATCTGCATTGTGTCACAACCTCAGTCATCCTGTCAGGACCAAAGAGGTCTCCTCTCAAAGACCTCCCATGCTTTGTTTTTAGGCCCTGATCCTGCAAATACTTAATCATGTGTGGAACTTTGCTTTCAAGACTCACCCTTTGAAGTCTACTGGACTGCTCCCATGAGCACAATTATATGCATTTTAAGTGTGTGCCAGATCTGGACCTTGAATTGTCTATCAAGTGGCCACTGTGAAGCTGTGTGAGGAGTGGAGTCCACCCAGGGTGTGCCTGGAGCTTTTGTGGAAGACACAGTGAAAAAATGCTTTTGGCTAAAGCCAAAGAGAAGGTTGACTAAATTAATTTTTTAAGAACCTATAGAATTCAGTAGTTTTGAGAGTGAATAAAGTGTCAAATCATGCCACTGAACAACAAAAATCTTAATTGTAGTCTAATATAATCTTATAGCATCATATAGTTTATGAATTAGTTATGGGAAACTTTATATTTTTAACAGAATTTTATAGATACATTATATCTGTATAGAGTAGAGAAGTGGCAAGGATGGATTATTGTGGACAATTATGCAGACCAGAACAGAGCACTTGTGTTTAACAAACAGCTTTGAATTCTAATTTCCTGCAATATACATAGTGTAGCTACAATTTGTAGTCATTACTGTGTATTAGGAAAGTTATTAGAATTCTTAAACTTGTTGAGGCTTTCCAAAACACCTTTCCCAGATTTTAATTGGTTTTATCTAGTTCCATAAGAGAGCTCTTTAAAACAAATCAAAGTGTCTTAAATCACATGTATCACCCATCGAAGGACAGAGATATTCCTTCTGTAATCTGGCAAGTTCTCCTAGGAACAGAAAGCTGAAGGTTCTCAACAACGAATTAAAAGACTTGGCAGAAGATAATTTAGTGCCTTTTGATGGGCTCAGTTTCAAAATGACAAAATAACAATGTTTTGTAACAGAAGGGTTAAATCTTAATCTCAGAGGTTTACAAAGCTGCTAGTCGCAGTCTCCTTAAAATTTAATATACCTCGTTAATGCTTACTTGCAAACACTGAAGGATTTTTATGATTATAATCATGTGTTACAGCACCTAGTACTGTTTCTAAGCAGCATACTAATCAGCTTAATGAGATATTACTGCACTTTTTGTTGACTAAAGCAAAATCCCTTTTATTGTTCTAAAGCTTGTCCTTTATTTTTTCCCAAAACATTATCTTGTTTTATTGTACACCAGTAAATATCATACCATCGGTTTTTTGTCAAATCATAAAACTATCTTTCTCATTGTAGAATGTGTAAAATATTGAATATGGTTAATGGAACTGAAAGTTACAAATGGATTTCTATTTTGGGGTTTTTTTGCTGGCTTTTTAAATGAAAATGGGAGAGATGCATAAGATTTCTTTTTCTATAGATTTAGAAATGCAGACAGGTGCAGTTTTACAAGGAGGACAAGGGAGGTGGTAAATGCCTTTGCCCCTTCTGTAATAATTAGATTTTGAAATTGTCGCATATTTTAAAATAATAATTAATAGTTCTTGGTACACATGCAGGATGAGTACATGTATGATCAAAACTGTGTAGCACAGTTGGCACTTAATACACTTTTAATTGTTTTTACACTAATTCCTTTGCATTATTATGAGTGGGTAAAACATAAAATGCAAATTGTATGCCAGTGATTCAATGCTTGTAACTCTTTCACAGTCTGAATCTAAAATATCTTCTGATTTTCAGAGATGGAGGAAGCTAGTTTGTGCCTTGGTGTTTCTTCAGCTGTGCCAGAAGCTGACGCCCATCTCAACAGCACCATACTCAATGGGCAATATTCAATGAGTCAGAAGCTGCACCAGATCACTTCCCAGCTCAGCCATGCCTTCCCCGAGCTCCAGAACAGGCAGAATCCCGAGGAGAAGGCATCAGTGCCACTAGAAGACAAAAGTCACATGTCCATAGCAAACCAGCCCATCAGCAGCCAGATGGCCCTGCTGGCAAACCAGCTCAACAGAGAGGTTGATACCAGCTTGAACGGGCGTGTGGATCTGCAGCAGTTCCTCAATGGACAGAACCTAGGGATCATGTCTCAGATGAGTGACATCGAGGATGACGCCAGGAAAAACAGGAAGTACCCCTGTCCCCTGTGCGGGAAACGCTTTCGGTTTAACAGCATCCTCTCGCTACACATGCGCACTCACACTGGAGAGAAACCCTTCAAGTGTCCCTACTGTGACCACAGAGCAGCTCAGAAAGGCAACCTGAAGATACACCTGCGTACTCACAAGCTTGGAAACCTTGGCAAAGGCCGTGGAAGGGTCCGAGAAGAAAACAGACTTTTACATGAGCTGGAGGAGAGAGCAATCCTTCGGGACAAGCAGATGAAGAGCAGCCTCTTGCAGCCACGACCCGATGTCAAAGCACAGCAGCACACCCAGCCGATGCCGCTCGCAAACTGTAACTTGTCTGTGCCACCTAATCACAACACACCTGATATTTCAAACCCTGTTCCCTCTCCAAAGGCAGTCAGTGTCCAGGAAGAGGTTGTCGCTCAGACAGCCGGGTTCAGATGCACGTTTTGCAAAGGCAAGTTTAAGAAGCGAGAAGAGCTGGACAGGCACATAAGGATCCTACACAAGCCTTACAAGTGCACTCTGTGTGACTTTGCTGCCTCGCAGGAGGAGGAGCTGATCAGCCACGTGGAGAAGGCTCACATAACTGCAGAGTCAGCACAGGGCCAGGGCTCCAACGGGAACGGGGAGCAATCCACCAATGAGTTTCGTTGCGAGGTGTGTGGCCAAGTGTTTAGCCAAGCCTGGTTCCTAAAAGGCCACATGAGAAAGCACAAGGATTCCTTTGAACACTGCTGTCAGATCTGTGGGAGGCGATTCAAAGAGCCTTGGTTTCTTAAAAACCACATGAAAGTTCACCTGAATAAGTTATCTGTAAAGAACAAATCTCCTAATGATCCTGAAGTACCTGTCTCCATCAGCAGCATGTCCCAGGAAGCTCATGCAAACTTGTATTCAAGATATCTGTCATGTTTGCAGAGTGGCTTTCTTCCCCCTGACAAGGCGAGGTTGAGCGAACAAAATCAGATCTACAACAAAGGAGATATGCCCATGAAAGAGAAAGAAGTCTTGGGGAAGCTCCTTTCACCCATTTCTGGCATTGGCCATGGTATTGCCGAAGGAGACAAACATTCTTTATTGGGCTGTCTCAATCTGGTGCCTCCTCTGAAATCCAGCTGTATAGAAAGGTTACAAGCTGCCGCCAAAGCAGCAGAGATGGATCCAGTAAACAGCTATCAGGCCTGGCAGCTTATGGCAAGGGGAATGGCCATGGAACATGGCTTTTTGTCTAAAGAGCAGCAGATACAGCGCAGCCACGAAGACACTTTGGCAAATGCTGGAGTTATGTTTGATAAGGAGAAGCGGGAGTATGTGTTAGTAGGAGCAGATGGCTCTAAGCAGAAAATGCCTGCTGATTTGGTTCACAGCACTAAAATGGGCAATCAGAGAGACTTGCCAAGCAAACTAGACCCTTTAGAAGGCAGTAGAGATTTTTTGTCACATGGTATGAATCAGGGACTCGATTACAACTTACAAAGTCATGGAAACATAAAAGAAAAGCCAACTGAATGCCCGGACTGCGGAAGGGTTTTTAGAACATACCACCAAGTGGTCGTTCACTCCAGGGTCCACAAAAGAGACAGGAAAGGAGAAGATGAAATCATTCAAGGTAGTCTCGATGAGCGGCGTGGGTCTGGAAGTGATCAAGAGTCTCAGTCTGTCAGCAGGTCGACAACACCAGGGTCCTCTAACATTACTGAAGAAAGTGGAGTAGGTGGGGGTCTCTCGCAGACAGGAAGTGCTCAGGAGGACAGCCCTCATCCTTCCTCACCCTCCTCTTCAGGTATGATAACATCTTCTTCCCTCTCTGCTCTGAAAGCTTCATAGCTGTATTTGAAATCATGGCAGTAAAGTAGTTTATGCATTCTCTTGTCAGGTTGTTTCCTACAGTCCACAGGGATGTGCTATTATTTGCCAGAACATCTGTGTTTGGGTTCCTGCAATGCCTTTGAGGTTAATTCTCTGCTCACCCTTTTCCCCTCCAAGGGCAGGTTTCCCAGCCTTTCAGCTAACACCTTCCCACCGTGCAGGGTCTGAACAGCCACCAATGGCTGTGTCGATTCCAGGGCCTGTCCCTCCAGGATTTGGAAGGTGGTTTTTCTCCTCCTCTTCTATTCATGGTGTCTCTCTTGCAGATCCTGCCCTGTCCTCTGTGTAAAAGGGTGAGGAAAGATGCCTTCTTTGAGCTGTAGTTAATAAACTGCATGTTGGCTCACCTCTCTCATTGCCCTTCTTCTGACAACCATGTCAGTTCCTTAGCTATGTCCTTGTACCTGGCCACTGGACTGATTAAAGAGAGATTCAGAAATACAAATTACTAACCTTTTGACGATCTTCTAACTTATGTGCAGATTTTAACTTGCATGAAGCCTTCTGCTTAATTCACACCCATTTGAAAGTACAAGAAAAAACAGAAGTCGGACTGAAACATTTTAATTGTATTATATGTCATTTTAACTTGCTGTGTATAAAATAGCAAAGCAGATAATATTTCATTGGAGATGTCTATAAAATATTGAGCTTCCTGGTACAATTTTTAAAGTTACTAGCCTATGACTGCTGAAATAAAATCTCCAAGTAATAACAGGTAAGATTTCTGGCCTCATGTATATTTCCAAAGTCACTTACTAATGGATAGTAAATTGAAAGTTATATCTTCAGCCCTTTATAAAGAAAGCACCTCACTAATACTGTAATCATTCTGCAAGCCTAACAACAGAGGAAATCATGCCATAACAAATACTCTGTTACTAATGGCAACATTGATTTCTGCAATCAGCCATTAAGTCTAGAAAATGAAAGACAGTTTGAGGTACCTTAAGGCATTACATTGCCCACTGTTAAAGAGCTGGTAGCAGGCTGTTGAGGGTAATTCTTTTTAGCTTTTTTTCCCCCAGTTTCAATAAATATTTTAGTATTGGAGGCAATTCACTGTTACAGTTATTAAGTATATGCCAGTTTACTTTTGTTGTTCTTGTCATGCTCCAGTATACCCTACTTCTGAGGCCAAATTAATATAAAAATAGTGTTAGTTTCCTGGCTTATTACAAACCAGTAAATAAATTGTTAAGACACATAAATCTGCACTCCACATTCCACAGATTCCTATAGTACTTAATGCTGTTGTTTAAATACCCATGAAACACAGTCTACTCTTAGAGTCATAGCCTTGTTTGCAACTTATTACTGGGGAGACACATTAGAAAATTCTATGTAGGAACAAGGCTAACAGGCAAGAGCTAATTTCCTACTATATATAGTTGTTGAGATTCTTTTAAGAGGATTGAAAATATGTCAGGATGAAGAAGATTATTTTTCTAACTTTCACTTTAAAAAATCCTACACATTATTGTGGGGGGGAAATACTCTTTATTATAAAAATTGTCACTTCTGTTTTGCAATGCAATAAAGCAGTCAGAAAGAAAAGATCCCAAAATTCTTCAAATTCTGTCTGAAGCCTTTCAGGGCTGTCAGGAAAATTTTGAAAAACACAGCCCCAGAGTCTTCTGAGTGAGGTTGAACTGATAGAGATTGAAGAGGATTTGAAACAATGCATGTGAAAGTTGCTGTGTTTTGAGTGCCCTGAAAACTTTAA
>NW_024511432.1:13162494-13189994 GCF_017590135.1 Pyrgilauda ruficollis
ATCAGTGGGTGGCAATCAAGTGGAATTTAAGAAGACTCTAGCTAACACTCTTCCCATCTGTGGAACAGCCCTTCACCCTCATCACCAGCAAATGCAGCCTGATTTGTGGCATCTTCACTCGTCATGACTTGATCTAGTTGACTGTACCAACTTAACGCTCTCCCTTATTTGTGATGAAGGCTGCTCCTTGCCCCCTCAGCCCTCTCTGCCTGCTAGCTGCAGTTGGACAGTGTCAGCATGTGGGACAGTTACTTTGGGCTTTCAGTGACTCCCAGGAGCCTGGCTGCAGTTTCACAGCCTAGCATGTCAGTGACTGTTATCAAGAGTGAGTGGGAGGGGAACATTAGGCAGAGGTCCAAGGAGAGGGTGATATAGCAGTGTGGTATTTTCTGTTTGTGCACAGCAGTCACGTGGAGTGTGACATTCCCAGGAGCTCAGTGATGGACAGCCTCAGTCACACAGTGGAGTAGCAAAATTTTGGGCCTTGTTTAAATATTAAACTAAAGACTAAGAGGCAGAAGTAAGAATGGGACTTCTGGGCCATGTCTGGTGTTTTGAGCTCATTTCTGATCTTTCTGGAGCAACAGAGACACTGCAATGTTAATGTTAAGGATCTCCCAAGAAAAATCACTAAATGTGCAGTAGAGTTACTGCTATTTATTTTTTAAATGTGCGTTGTAGGAATGGCTGTAAGTGGGATTTATACACTCATACTTCTGTCAGCTATGCTTCCTGTTCATTTCTCTCTTGAGTTCTAGCCATGTTTTCTTCCCGTGCCTCTTTTTAGATGACCTCTTCATCACATTTTAAGGAATGCCTTACCACATATATCATATTCTAATGTAATTGAAAACTGGTCTACTCACATCTTATCTAACACCAAGGTAGGGGAGTAGCCTATTTATCAAAAGCTGCATATTTTTCCCTTTTAATGATCCAACAAAACTATTCAGAGAGGACAGAAGCAAATCTGAAAAGACTTTCTGAAATGTCTTAAGCATCCATCTTAAACACTTCCCACTTTCCTGGGAGATTTATGGAATACCAGGTATGATCTGACTGAGACCAAAAGGTGATTCAAAGATTTCTGTGAACAAAAGAAAAGCAAACAGCCATTTTTCATAATTTGCAGAGAATTCAATGAAAGGACAGAACATCTTTGATTTTGACTAGCAACTGGAAATAGAGGGGTTTATAAAGATGCCGTATATGTAAAGAGGAAAAATTTTAAAAGTGGAAGGTGACAATTACTGTTATTTTGTATATTCCAGTGCCTTTCTTGTAATCTTATGGATTTTATGGGTCTAGGTATGTGGTATGTGCCTATATCTTTAATCAAGTGGATATCTACTGTGATTAATATATTCCTTGTTATTCTGTCACTGAAAAAGTAACTTGAGACAGGTATGGTGCCAGTACAGTGAAGAACTCTAAGGCAACATAGAACCACATTTACCACTCAATGGCATCAGTGTCACCACAGTTATTTCCTGTTCTGTGTAGAAATAATACTGTGCTTGCTCAGATGCTGCTCAGTAACTGTGTGTAAACGATGACTTTTTGATGGTATAATTATAGTATAATTATGAGGAACTTTGTTTGGAAAGTGGGTAAGGAATGAAAGTGGACATTGATGAAAAGGAGGGCAGGAGTAGTGAACAAATACAGAACAGTTTTCTATTACTGTCTGCTTGGCAGTTTCTTTTAAGTCTCCTTGTTGAACATACTGATTCTTTGTAGAAAACCAAACTCACTTTCAATGACACTAAAGGGACAGGGCCATATAACTTGGGCAATGCAATAGCATAGTGATTGCTGTGAAATCCAAGCAAGGGAAAGGTATGAAAATACTGTGGTACAAGCAAATCCATGTTACTTACTTACCCACCAAACATAATTTGCACTACCTTTTGTTTAAAAACTCAACACAGCAAGTTTGTCTATGTTTAAGAGAGTGTCTGATGACAGGATTGGACTACCTTTATTGTTCTACTCAGTTTTCATACAGGTGGCAGGTTCAGTATCTGTCTGAACTTGGCAAAAGAAACTGAAGCCAATGAAGCTGCTGAAATAACACCAGGGAATAGGCTCCATTTCTTTTGCACTGAAAGAAGTGTGAAAAGACCTGAAAGTATGTTTGCAGCAGCCAGAACTGAAGAACTCACAGCTGTGGGTACAATTGATGCCCATCAATTCCCAGGCATTCTCCTCCCAGTTCCCCTGTGGTGAATAACAATTTTTTGCACATATATCTGAGGGCAAAATAAAGATGTACAGGAGTGACCCTGATGCAGTTCTCAGTCTGTTGAGGAGAGTGATTACTGGCAGAATTAGGCATGCTGCAGATACCTTGCTTTTTATGTGCGGCAACACTGGAGTGATCTCATCAACTATCTGAACATTCAGCAAGTCCAAAATCAAATGCTTGTGTGTCAGATATACACAGCTGTATTTGTACTGTTGCTCTATCTAAAGAACATGCCAATTGCTTTACTTAGAGTGAGTTGAGAGACTCATTACTAAGAACATGTATAGCATTATCAATGAAAAAACATTATTGTTCTTTTCCTCAGTGGTTTTAGTGTCCTTGCTTATTCTTTCACAGGAGCCTGTACTAATGTGTCTTCAGAGACTGTGGGGCCTAATTCTCTGCTCCCCTGTGCAGTGTGTTGGCAGTGACACCTCTGCACAGTGAGTGGGGGTGTGAGTCGACACAGGCAGCCAGGACAACCACAAACTCAGAGACAGAATGCAAAGAGTAAATTTATTTTACTTCTGCTACCTTGCTAACTGGGGACTCCCTAAAGCAGAGGCACACCAGAGGAGACACAGGCACTGTTAATCTCAGTCCATGCCAGGGGATCACTGGCTGCTGCTGCTCATACTGGTTTATCAAGGGTTATTCCCAGCTGCAAGGTCACTTGAGCCATTTACAGTCCTCCTCGCCGGTCTTCCGCTTTTTAACCCATTCCTCCCAACTTTCCACCCCCTTGCTCAAGAGACTGCTGCTGCTAGGGCTGGAGATGTGGGACGGGGGATTTACAGAGGCACTTAAGCATAGAGGAAAAGGAGTAAACAAATAAGCATATAATGCTCTGAGTCAAGTGTCCCACCCCTCCTGTCAGGCACCACCAGCAGGTTGTGATTTGTAGTCCTTGACATACTGAATGATGTCCCCCACGCCAACTGGTTCTGCAGCCAGGTCACAGCAGCACACGCCTTCAAACTTGGAACAGAGCTCCTGATGTTGAAGGGGGATGTAGTTCTCCAGTAACCATGTTGAAAGGTTCCACAGTGTGCATCAGTTACTCCCAATTATAAGGGAACAGCTGCCTTGGATTTCCAAGTTAAACCTCGCACGAGGGCACACGTCACCTGCTCTACAGACACTTCCCAGAAAGAATAATGACAAGTTAGTTACGGTAAAAAACAGCCACACACAAGTATTTACATATTGATTTTGCAGAATTGTATCCAAGATATGTGCTTATAGTACAATCCTAAAAAGCACAACAAGCCAGCCTGTGTAGGAAAACAGGAGTGTCATCTCTGTCCAGTGATATACATGTGGTTGCTCCTGTTCCTCCAGGCCTGGTAACTGGAGACTGGGTAACGGGCAGCACAGGTTGGAGAGGTGTGGCTTGTGCTATTTTAGATGGAACCTTGACTGGATGTTGGGTCTGTGACACCAATAACATAGTTCTAGTGCATCCCCCCTAGATAAGACAGAGGAAATAATCAAAGATATATGAAATACAAGCACTTGAGAATATATTAACAGAGGATATAGAATAAAAGGAAGAAGATAGAGACAGTTTTACTGCATTGTCAGAAATTATTGTATGAATGAGCACATCTAGATTAAGAGCTTGCACAATCCATTGGTACAAACAATTCCATTTCCTCTGTAATATTTTGGGAAATCCACCATCTTGAAGATTTTTGGTCCTCACTGTGTTTTGTACTGAAGGTATACAGTCATGCTATTTTGGCCTGTAATTCTTTCAGTTTCTTGCAGTGCCCAAGCTACATCTTTAATTCATTTTCCCACCAGGGTATAATGTATGGCAGTGCCTTGGAATAACTGGAACCAAGATTCTACAGATTTTTTTTTTTTTTTTTGCTGTTTGTTTGGTCCAGTCATCAGCCGAAATCCCCATGAGACTATATAATCTAAAATTATTATTTCTAATTTAAAAGGATTTCCTTGTCTAGGAGTGCATAATTGTAACTCTTTCAGAGTATAAATGTGTGTGATCTATGCCACCCCACCATCTGCTAAGTCTGGCTAAATCTCAATCTCAAAGTCTGAGTACTCGCCCCAAACATTTCCATCCCATTCCTTGGGATCCCGTGAAGGTTTCATAGCTGGAGCACGAACTTGGGAGATCAACACCTTATTCTCCACATATTTATGCCTGGGTGACACCAGCTGCTGTATAGTGCATTGCTGCTCATAGCACTGCTCCGCTTGAGTGGTGGTTACTTCGTGTGTGATCATCTTTGCAGCCCGTAGAGTCACAACTTCCCTTTCCAGCTCCCTGACTTTGCCCAGCAGTGCGGTGACCTCGCGCTCCAGCGCTCTGGCGTAGGTCACCAGCTCCAGCTCCCTCACTTTGCTCTGCAGCGCTATGGCCTCGCAGTCGCGGGCTCGGGCGTAGGTGAGCAGCTCCAGCTCGCTCACCTTGCTCTGCAGTGCTATCACCTCCCGGTCCAGAGCCCTCAGCCCCGTGGCCAGGAGCCATCCCAGCCTCCCTGCCAGCTTGCGGGAAGACTTGGATGCCCCTTTCCAGGGCAGTCCGCGCATGGCGATCTCAACCCTGTGGGGGCTCACCACCACCCCGTCGTCTATTTCGGGCCATGTCTCTGGAGTAGCCATTGTGGCAAGGAAAGTGGCCACGGGGGTCCAGCGCTCGGTGCTGGGCCATCCTGGAATGTGGGGATTCACCACCACAGCCTCTCCGGCCCCTGACTTTTTCAGCTTTTTCAGCTTTTTTGGCTTTTTTGACCTTTTCGCTAGCCACGACATGGTTGTTCCCAGATCCTGACAACTGTGCTAAATGTGGGAGTGGGCACAGGCAGGCAGCTGGGATAACCACCAGGTCAGGGCTAGAATACAAAGAATAGATTTATTTCTGTTACCTCACTAACTGGGGATCCCTGAATCACCACCCAGGCAGGGGCACAGAAGTGGAGATGCAGGCACTGTTAAACTTGGTCCGTGCTGTTCACACTGGTTCATCAAGGGTTATTCCCAGTTGCAAGGTCACTTGAGTGATTCTCAGTCCTTCCCTTCAGTCTTCTGCTTTTAAGCTGTTCCCCCTAACAGTGGGAAATAAAGACAAATCAGAACGGTAGCACTTTGTAGCCAGTTTACATGTGTTTTGCAAAAATATAAATGATTGTGCAAAGCTGTGGAGAATTGGAGTGTGTAGGGCACTAGTTTCATATTATTTCTTCCCAAAAGTGCATGAAATGATCTTTTATCAGCCAAACTTGAGCAGAACTGAACTGAATTTTTTTACAGTGTAAAGCATGCAATTTACATTGTTTGTAAAGTATAGTTTTTACTGTGAATGAAGGATGTCCATGTACTACAGATAGAAGGTAGGTGAGTGTGAGTGTGTGATCCAGTGATGTTGTCTTACTGGGCTTTTAGTCACTTTCTGCCCTTGACTAGCATTAAGCCCCTATGCTTTCTATTGAAAGAATTCTGATTGAATAAACATTTTTGGTTTTTTTACCTCCTGACTTGTATTTGAACAGCACTACTGACTTGAATTTAGCTTGATGAGGCTAGTGAGCCTAGAAAACTTGGAAAGTTTTTTTGAAGTTAAATCCTCAATACACTGCACTACTGTGCTTGTTCATCATCTGGGTTTTCACAGCTCTGGTCAGAATTTCAAAGGGTTCTGTAGCCAAAGAAAATACTAGACATTAAGTAGCAGGACTTTCTTAAAGTGTAGAGTAAATTTTGGCAAGTACAGAAGGTAGTGTTGCAAAACTCTCTGTTTTCATTGTTGCTACATATGTAGAAAAGTCCATAGGAGACAAAGCAAAGAGAAAATTAAGATTACTGTATTGAGAATAAAGATACAAAAGGTCAGATTTAAAAAAAAAAAAAAAAAAGGGTAGGGCAGACTCTTTAATAGTGATAATTTCAGGCACTGTGTTCCATTCTGTAATTTTCAAAACAGTCACTGGTGGATAGGTACTATAACAGAATCAACATGAAAGTCATCAGATCAATTTAAAATAACTATGTAAATTCTTGAATGAAGATTGAAAACAAAGACAACCCAATTTTGAGCTGATTAATTTAAGTAATTTCTATATATTAAGCAGAGAAAGCGGCTTCCTTAGTTGTATCTTTAACTATATTTACTCAACTGCATAATGTTTGTTGTCAGCTTCAGATGTGGAATCACACTGAAGAAAAAGGCTTAAAGGAAATAGGTTATAACTGTACTTATTCCTTGAAGGAATAATGTTTTTTACTCTTAAAATATACCAGAAAATGAGTATCCTTGTAATCTGACTCCTCCATGAACAAAAAAACAAATAATTGTGGGACAGTTGGACTCTTTTCTGAGGGATAATATGAATATCAATTGATATTTGTTCTGTGGAAGGATGAGTGAGCTGTTGTTGCATTAAGGGTATTTAGGTATGGGTATTTAGCAGAAAATAAACCCCTTGTGTCCCAGCCAGTCCTGAGATCAGAGGGGCTGGGTGCACCTAGACTTCATTTCAGCCAATTTAACCTTCGAGCTCTGTTTGAGCTCAAAAGGACTTGCAGGAGTACAGGAGAGCTGTTAGTGCCGTTATCAATCCAGTACCATAGGTCTGCTCTTGTTCAATAAGGATTGTGCCTGATCCAGGTTCACAAATGCTTATTGAAGGTTTATTGAAACAACAGGAAAGCAGGTTCCCAATTGCCAGTGACAAATGCACTGGCTACAGAGTGCTGACGTGTGTCATGGCAGAAAGCATACAGTAAGGTTCTCATAGCTGTAAATATATCTATATAGCTATAAATTGAATATTCCCGAGTGTGCTCCAACGCAGTTGGAGACGCAAAGCTCACCTAGAGGCATTCCTTCAGGAGAGGGGAGAGACCGTCCGCTGGCTGGTCCTGAGCAGGCAGAGATGTTTTCCTCATCCAGAGGTGTTTTCCTCCTCCAGCCTTTTGTGTCCTGAAGCCTCCCTTTTATATTATAAATTTTGTTCTGTCCCAAGGGGATGGAACACTTGCATGTTATGGACAGGGTTTGGTGACTTTGGTCATACATGCGTTGCATGTCCCATGTTCTCCTTCATTTGAATCCTGAGGGATGTGTAAGTCAATATGTTAATGGAGCTTAATGAGAGTCTCTGTTACTCTGTCAGAATTTATAATTGAAAAAGAGGTAGAACAAACACTTTGGCCCTCCTCCTCCACGTACTGAGGCAGCAGCAAAGGCTCTCTGACCTTCATCAGAGGGTCTTTGTGCACACCCTTATCTCCTTAATGAAACAGATTTATAACAAGTGTTATTTTTTCACAGTGAAGGGAGTGTGGCTTTTGGCTGGTACAGAGGCTTGATGTTCTCCTGTGCCTCACTGGAACAACAGTGGGCCATGAGATCTCTGAGACTGCTTGAGCCAGGTGCATGATAAACAAGAGGCCCTGCTCATGCTTTTCTCAACCAGCCTCATCAACTCATCACTATCTTAAAGTAACACTGTACAATACTGATCATTTAACCACAGCTTTTGAGCATGTAAGAGTTATTATGTGTTTTATATGTTTTATTTTGCCAGCTAGCTTTATAGGTAATTTTGTTTTATTTTCTGCTGTCATATTCTTAACTGGTTATTACAATTATGAATTAAAAATAGAATCATTTTCTGTTCTAATACCAGTTAATATCATCTTTTGAAGCAAGAATTAGAATGGCAAGAGTGTGAGCTAAGAGTCTTCCAGGTTTGTGGTTGGTATTTTGTCAGTGCAACCCTGTCTCACACCAATGATCAAGCTCAGTAGGCAGTTAGCACTGAGCTAACTGGGTTTGTCTGTCTGTGACAGTGCCAACAGCAGGAATGTCACTTCTCTAAAAAATTTGCAAGATTGTGCACTAGGAAAGAGGCACTGCACTTTGGAGTGAGAGGAAAGCACAAAAGCTGTCCATCCACTCCATTGCATACTAAAACAAAGCATGCACAGAAATAACATTAGAAATAGTTCTCAGTGACAGAAATATTGCCCCTACTACTTTCTTAGACTTTTACAATTTATAACACAGTCTGCTGATAAGCTGGAATGCAGCTTATGTGAAGGGAGAGAGATGGAGAAATAGATGACCTGCCCTAAAATTTTTTGGTTTGCAAGGTCCTTCCTTTGGTTATCTGTGAGTGGGTGGGTGATCAAAAATTCAGAACTTCCCCTGAGACAAGTAACATGCAATGTTTGCTGGTGTGTTTGCTTCCCTTTCAAATATTCCACAGACTGTACAGAAAAAAGACAGATTAGGCTTTGCATCAGATTTACTAGGGCTCTACCTCCTTGCCTTTGGACTCCAGCTTGCTTTTTACACTCCTGTCTGAAGTTGCAGAAGAATTAAGCTTGTGTGAGCACTGTTTGTACATAACATGCTTTCCCAAGTGACTATTTAGCACTATTAAAGAACAAAACCAAGACTAGCAATAAGATTGTGGTAAATGTAAATGTATTCTATTTAAAAATGGTTCATGATATCTTTTCATAATGACCATCTTTTTGCTACATGCAGAGTGCTGATGGCATTAGTGAATTAAAAAATACAAAGATATTCAGGGATTTGGACCTGATTTGCATTTACAGTACAGATGTTTAGCAGTGTTGGATAGTGTAGGGGACTTAAAGTGTAGGAAGAAATGTAAGAGAGGTACACTTCAAGCCTTCCTGACACTGCTTGACTGTTGTGCATTGTGTTCCTATTAAGGTACACTCTTGTAGCATTTGTAGTTTTAAACTTCTAATCCTGCTCGAGGTACAAGTGCCATCTACTATATTTTAATCAGTTACATCAAACGTGAGTTTAGTAGAAACATGAGCATAGTGATAATTTTTACTGCTTTTCTGCAAATGTTGTGTTTTGAGAAATACTCCTTTCTTCAGCGTCTGTCACTGGAAAATGTGTTTTTAAATCCTCGTCTGAATTTTTATGTGTTTATTTTTTAATTTCCTGTCAATATAAATGGAATCAGTGGCTCTGTCTGTTATTAATATTTAAAATGTGGGTGTTTGGGCTTTTTAACATACAAGTTGCTAGTGCCCCTTTAAATTTCCTTCAGTTGTTCTATACCTCTCAAAAAATCTTTCATTACCAAGTTGTTTATCTGAGAAGAAAGTGAGACTGTCTCTTTGTATTGCTGAATAACATCACTCTTTTTCTCAAAAAGTCATTACACACTGACATCATATTGTTCTTTATTAGATGATCTGTTGCCTGCAAGTATCTTGGTGACACTGAACTTGAAAGCAACAAGAGTACAAGTGCTAGGATGCCTGGAGAGCAGAGACTGGCAATACCTTGCTCAAGCAAATATCCAAGACAATTTTTAAAAGGCATTAACAAATACAAACCACCCCCACAGAGGTAATTTTCACCTCTGAATTTTTGCTTGTTTCTTAGTCCAGCCCAGACTTCAGCCATCAGTGTTACAAAGCTGGAAGCCAAGTCCTACCTAGCAACGATAGCCATGTGCAATAATTTAAACTTAAAGAAAAATAACACAGCTGCTGGTAGAGTAGTGTCCAGAGATTTCTAGGTGATTTCCAACAATAAAAGGGTGGTTTCTGTCCTGAAAATGTATCTGTGTGCATAGAAAGAGACCTTCAATATTCACAAAGACCACAATTAGTGCTGCACTGTAATTGTCATTCCCTGATTAGCTGGAAACCTTATATACCCAATGGGTTTTATTTTTCCTATTCATGAGTTACATGAGACAATATAGTAGCTTGTGAAATTTGTACAACTATTCCTTTGATTTGTGCTGCTTTTCACATCTTTTATTGTGAACTCTCAAAATTCTTAACCTTGTGACTGAGTGCATAGCTCTAGTGGTGACTTTTAGTATGATGACTGGATGAGAATCATCCTGAGGTCTTTTAAAATATAAACATATCATGGAAAAATTATCTTTTCTTTTAGATACTGTATTGTTTTCTTTAATTGCGCTGTTTTGTGAAATATTCCTCCCATGCACTTCCTTAATGTAGAAGGAAGAATCACCATCCAAAGAAGTTGAGAAATTATCCCGATAATCTCCAAATTCCAAACCCAAATGCAGACTCCAGCTCCCTGAAGGAGAAAGCTAAAAACAGAGTTTGCCTGCTTTCCTTCCACAGGTGGGGTCACTTACCTTAGGGAGAGGAGGCAACACAGCTGCAGTTGTCTCATAAACATCTTTATTATCAGAGTGGTTTGTGGTTTCGTTTGTTTTGGGGTTTTGTTTGTTTTTTTTTTTTTTAATTTATAATAAAACAGCAATGAAAGACTTAAAATATGTTAGCCTTCAGAGCTATCAATTACATTCCCTTTCAGGTGGGATGGTAGAAGTGAAGCAAGAGCTGTGTGGCCAGAGAGGTGCCCACAATGTGACTTGCTTTTGCAGCATGTTCCTCCTGTTATTTAAATTCCCTCTTCCCATTCAGACCCAGCTGCAGCTGGCACTCAGCTCAGACATTCCTGTGGCCACTAAAACTTTGGGTGCAAAGAAGGTAATATCAGACGAGGTTCCTTCAGCCATTATCACTTCCAAATACCTTCTGACTCTTGAGGAGCCAGAGGCATGTGGCTCATTAATTCTCCTCTGATTACCAACTTGTGCCATCCCAGCCTGAGCACCCCTGGTACACAGTAATCAAACACAGGGCTTGAACAGTTAATGCTCTGTTTGCAGATCCTGTTGGATCACTACTAAAGTTGCATGGGTGAAATAGATAAAGTTGGGAAGTCTGCAATAGAAGTGTTTGCCTTTATACTTATTTACTCACTGTTGTTGCCTTTGTACAATAATATCTTTTCCCTGAAGGTCTTTGAAAAATTCGATCACAAAATGGAAAGAGGGTATGTTTGTTCTGGGTAAAATTTGGAAGCATTGTTCTGATGACACCTGTAAAACATAATTATAACTCCCATAGCTGTTTCCTCTCATATTTAGAGAGGAAAATTCTTTGCCTCTAATCTCAGGTGCATACCTGTGGAAGCCTTAGATTCCTTCAAGCAGTATCAAAGTAATGATAACAGTGTGCAGCTGCTGACTGTCTTTTGCTTGTTGTTACTCACCCAGCTGTTTAGAGGAGAAGAAAAAGAGAGAGAATATCTCTAATCAGCCATATGGCACAAAGTTTTATTTGCCACAGTAAGTTAAAACGCTCATTATTGGTCAGCATCTTGAATGCAAATTCTGCCATAGCTTTTCAGGAGTGCTAGATCTGATGGAAAAGAAGATCAGATATATTTAGCTCACATTATTTTATATTAAGTATGGAAAGAATTGATTCTGTCTAAGTAGAGTTTCCATGACTGGATTTTGCTCTACCCAAAAGGGGGCAGGAGCATGGAGTGCAGATCTCAGGCCCTGCTTTGGGCCATAAAAGGTAAATTAAGAGCAGTTGAACTGGTATTTCAGATTTTTGCAGTGCAGTTTTGCTTTGCTTATATTGTCTATTAGACAAATTAGGAATTCTGGATCACACGACTGGGACATGAAATCTAGATGTCTTTTGTAGCTGTTGATGTTTACAATGCATGCAGCCAGTAGTTTTTTCATTAAGAAAATGTTTAATTGTGCTGCTGTTTTTAAACTGAACAAGAAACACAGAGTTAAAGGTAAGGGAAAAAATTTTTGTCTTAAAAAACCACACTTTTTGCAATGCATGTAAATGCTAGAGAAAAAGTGAGGGACTCATATGTATATGAGTTTTGTGAGTCTCCGTTCTGTAAATTGCAATGGAAAATGAGTTTTGAGGGTTGGCTCAACTGAAAATTTAGCAAGTCTGTCTTTTAAAGCCTCCTCTGTCATTTCTTGTGTGCATATGGTTGGACCTCCTTTCAATGTGGACATATTGACATAAAATATACTGTTAGGAGGACTTAATGTTATTAAAAATGTAAAAGGGAGGTGCACACTTGTGTATCCAGGACTGGGTGCACGGCTTTAAAAACTGAGTGGGATTGTAACCCTTCTCATGCTGCTTCTTACAATACTCCTACAACACTTTTTTTCCTCTGAAACCTGTTGTATTTCAGAAGATTCAAGAATATGGTTTATTTTGTCTTCTTGTAGTATTTTAAAACAATTTCCAGAAAGAATAATACCCAGTTCTTCCAAGTGTCTTTAATGCAGAGATCTCAAAGGACTCTCTAGTCCCTGATTTCCTGCCTAATTGATCAGACTATATTATGTTTTGTGTAATTTTTTAACATTAAATACTGGTAAGAGATACTAAGATACCATCCATTTAAGACATTTCTGCACAAGTTCTAAACAGTTGGATATGTGGTTTTGGGCTACTGGTTTGCAGAGATAATAGGCTGGGATACAAAGTATTGTGATTGGTAAACCAGAATAGTTTTTCTGGCTGATGCCATAAAAAATCACTGTGTACTAAAGCTACTTTAAAAATGGACATGCTTTTTCCATTTGGGTAGTGATTCTGGATAGTATAATCCAGATGAGTGGTTAGGTGTCCTGTATTTTAAACAGTCTCTCTTCTGTGATTCTTAATGTCCTTTGACTTGTACTTCATAAAGTACCAAGAAATGTTTGATCAGATAAGAATCTTGTTTTCTAAGAATAGCTGCTTAAGTGGTTCTGCACAGTCTTACAAATTTGTCATTTCATATAGTGAGGTGTTATCTCCTAAAAAACAAGTCTTGACCCGTATAATCAGTACAAGTGTTTGTTTCCCTGCAGAAGCCCTAACATTAAAACTATCATGAGAGGATTCAAAAAGAGGTCTGCAAATATTTTTGCATAGAGTAAGATTCCTTCTTCATCTGATGGCCCATCTTGCTATTCTTCTCACTGTTTCCATTGCTGTTACTTAAAAGGCTTTGACAAATATAATAGACTTTGCATAATGATGCCATTGTAAGTCACTTCCAGCATATTATAGTGTGCAGTTAAAATTACTCTTGTGATTACCACTCTCCAGTGCTTCTACTTTATCATGGCACCAAGTGAAATTAAGAACAGGCACATTCCTTCCTTTACTTGCCAATATTAAAAAAAAGTAATGTTAAATAATATTGATGTAATTTATTTAATTAAAATTCCTTTTGGATCTTTTTCTTCCACAGTTCAATAAGAATTATTTTGCTTTAGAAATAGATTTTAAAAAGAAAATAGAATGTATATATTCTCTGATAACATTACTGTGAAGTTGGGAGAATTTTGTAAATGCTTTTTCCAAGCATTTGGCCAAGATAATGCCATGCACAGAAAGACAGTTCTGTACTAATAGATTTAGACTGGAAAAAGCCATGCTTCATTTCAACATCATCTTTTCACTGCTCATCTAAAGTGTGTATTTATGTACCTGGAGGTTCTAGATCTGTGCATGCCTTCATCTGCCTCTGTGTCTTCTAACCTTGTTAATTTTGATGTGATTTGTTTTTTCTCTTTGTGGCTAAGCAAGGGAATAAAGAGCTGAAAAAAATAATTTCCCCCTGTTTCTTATTTTACCAGGAATAACAGCTCTAGGAAATGAGTGTTCTAATGCATATGAAGAGAATATCTTAAATAAAGTGGTATTATTACAGGATTTGGTAATGCAATGGTGAAAATACTCAGAAAAACAGTAAGCTGAGTGAATAATGTAAAACACCATGTCTTAATGGGGTTTATAAGTTGGTTAATTTGTTTGTTTGTTTATTTGTGGGCTGGATTTTTTTTCATTTTGTTGGTTGGGTTTTTTTGTTTCTTTGTTTTGTTTGGTGTTTTGTTTTGGCTTTTGTTGTATGGAAAATCCTTGCTTTTCCTGTTACTGGCTGCATCATATAAAAATGGAAGCCTTGGCTATGGAAGTCCAACCCAACATCAGTGCTTTGTTGGAGTAGGTACCCAGAATTTCTGAATTTCTTGGTGCAATGATTGGGCAGCAGTGTCCTGGATGGCTCTTCCCCCTAAGTGGATATAATTGAGGGGCTGCCCTTACATATTTTGTTGGCTTTTGGCATACAGTAACTCTAAACTTAAGCTACAAAAGACAGCTACAGACAGCCAAATGACAGCCCCCTCCAACTGGGTGAAAAGCTACCAAATAATTTATCTGGTGTGTCCCACTTTCCTTATAGTGCGTGGCACATTCAGGAGATACCTTTTTTACTGTGGTTTCTTCACTGTAGGCTGCCCAACGTCATCATCTAAGAAGCTCAGCCCCTGAGGATTCAGCTCTGACATGCCACCTCTCTCATTTTTCACTAGAATGCATTTATATTTAAGGATACTGAGGGTTTCTAGCAATCTGCTATCCTGGAACAGAGGAGACAAGCAGTCCTAAGCCTTCTGTACTGCAGGCTGCTCCCACTGGAGTCCCCTGCACTGGGACTCCTGGCAGAAACACGAGATGTCTCGTAATCTGTGTTAGTACTTGGGTGTAAAATCTGCCAGTAGAATTGTCTCAAGGAAGTCACAAAACAGACAAGGCAGCAGCTTTTGTTTCTCTTGCCCTAGCACCTCATTGCAATGGGTTTTATTGAATTTCTTCTGCCTCGCAGCTCTTGAGAGTTCCTGAGATCTTTTGGTCATTTGTGCCAATAGTATTCTCAAGCTACTGGCTTAGACAAATTTAAAAAGCATTCCTCTATATGTTTTGATTTTCCATCAAGTCTTCATAACCTTCCTTTTCTTTTGGATCTCAGATACTGAATAATTCAAACTTTGTTGTCATCTGTGTTGGCTTTGTATCACAAGCCTTTAACAGTTTACCAGAGTTTACCTGGTTAAGAGAAGTTACCAGATTTTACAGATTTTAGGCTTTGGTCAACATTAAATCCCTAAATCTGTTTCTTTATGAGATGCTAAGTCTTGATCGTGCATGACACATTTAATACAATTTCTCTGAAGACTTCCTCTCCAGAGTTAACTGAAAAGTGTTAAAAATATTAAGCTTTTGTTTTAATTCTGTATTGTCAGGAATGAAACTGCATTCTGCCTAGTGTCTTGTTGTCACTCATTGCTTGCAGTCTCAGAAGAAAGCACTGTTTATGCTTCTTCTGTCTTTTTACCTTTCCCTTAGGGGATTTGTTTTAGTTCTTTTGCTATTTACTTTGTATTGCTAAGTGATATCCAGCAATCAAGCAGTGTTTCCAATGGCTGAAGAGATCTGTTCAGTATCTGTTTCCAGGTGACTGCCTAATGACAAGAACTTCCTAATGTCCTGATCAGATGTTTTGTTCTGGGGTTGGGATGTGGAGTGGCAGTGGCTTGTGGACAGAAAATCCTCATTCTCTCCTGGTTCTGCCAGTAGTCCCCAGCTGTCATCCTCATTTGGGATGGGAGCTGAACAGAGTCTAAACACATCAGTATTTTTCTCTGCTGCTGGGGTATTTTTGTTTATTTATTTATTTATTTTAGTACTAAGGAGAAATTTCAGATTGAAAGCCATTGAATTTGTAGTCTTTATTTGTTACCCCAGCAGAGGCAGTTTAGTTTCCATGTACCACCAAGTCAGGACATTGTTACATCTACCAACAGCTCCTGGGTGGTAATGTCTGCCTTCTCCTAGGTGAAACATTGTGTAGCATTGCTATTAGCTCTTCCTACAGTCTCATTTGGTTGGGAGTGGGCTTTGGAAAGATGGAGATCTATGTTCTTGCTTTCATTTTATGGTATATTATTGTTTACCTCTCCGTATCTGTGTAGTGATTACTACACTATCTGTGTAGTGATTAGATATTATCTGTGCCAATGTTCTTTTTCCTGCTTAGTTGATTCATAAATGTTCTTGATTTTCTTTTAAAAATACTTATGTCCCTTGTATACTGCAAAAGCCACATCTACCATGAAGCTAATCAGGTGTCCTTTTGCTGAGAAGGCCTTTGGCAGGAGGTCTTGTAACTTGTAGTTACTCTTGGAGCAAATTTTAGCTAAGGTTGTGATCAGGTCTTAGGGTTTATGAATAAGAACTAAGTACAGTGAGTACAGTAAGTCTTAACAAATGCAGTTAATTGCTCAAATACCTGTATTTGACCAATTGCCATAATACCTGTATGAAGTCAGCCATTAGGAGTGATGCATTTTTATTCTACCAGCAGAGCATGTCAAGTACTTTGTTGTCTCTGCTTTTAGAAGACAATGTCTCAGGAAAGTCTGCCTGATTGACTGGGGTAGTGTGGGCTCACAATCTTTAAAGATTTCTCTGCATGCATGGTTCTTTGTAGATGGCGTCCATTCTTTATGCTGCCTTCGTTTTGAACTCCATTTTGCCTTTCTTTAGAAGGTTTCTAAGGGGATCTGTGTTTTATTCCAAGGTAGACAAATGTATTTATATAGATATCTATACATCTATATATTATACATTTATTATTTCAACTAAAAATAAAAAGATTTAACTAGCACCATTTGGTCAGCTTCTACATATCTAATAAATAAATAGCTAGCTTTTACAATATTTTTAATTGATAAATATCAAAACAATTGAGCAGAAGTAAAATATTGCTAATTCCATTCCATATTCTGCAAAACTTAGTCAAAAAAGGCAAAAGAATTTGCCTGAGGTCATTCAGTATTCCAGTGGAAGAGTCAGTGGAGCATCTCCTGAGTTTCAGTCTAGTGATTTATACTCTAGCCTATATTGAGTTTCTGTAGTTGGATTCTGTATTTCTTTTTTTAGAAAATTGCAGATCTTTCTGCAGCCAGTATTCATCATGGGTAGGTCCAAAGTAAAAGTACTATTGTATCAGCTCTCAAGTAGGTTGATAACTCTGTATTTGCATTACTCTTCTTGAACTGGCTGAGACCATTCTTTTTCTGTCACACAATGGCAAATGTCCAGTCCATTGAAATAGATGCAATTACAACAGAAATTAGTGTGAGTTTTTAAGCAGGCAGCGTTAATAAGTAGTGGCTGCTAAGCTCTGATGGCTAAAGCAGTACTAGTTGTTCAGACAATTGATGGAATCTCCTGGAATAGTCCTAATTCGATATGTTGACTGATGTACAACCATAAGCAATCTCCAGATTGCTACAACACCCTTCACACTTCCATTAATTAAAGAGTGGATGTCTCAGTTGTTGGTGACAAGTTTATTTCCATTTTGGATGTTCTGTGTTTTGGAGAGACCTTTAACAGTGGTTAACAGCCAAATGGGCAGTTCAAGTGCTATTCCCTAATGTCACCCCCAGTTCACTTGCTTTCTGGCCACCCAAGGGATCACAAAATCCTCTCTCACCTCATATAGGTTCACTACCAGCTGCTGACTGGTTGCAGGGTAAGATGCCTCAATTTGATGAACTTGTATTAACATCCAGGAGAAACTGGTTCTGAGATAAAAATCAGTTGTTAATCGGCAGAATAGATTCATTTAATCTCTAAGGAAAGAGAACATCAGGAAAAAAATTATATCTGATGCTGAGGTTGCATGGGTGGCATTCCAGTCATAAGCATGACTGAATTTAATATTTATTCCAATGTACCTCTTCATTGCAATTATTTGCTGGGAACATTTTAGATTTCCATTATGGAAACTTAGGGAATTTGCTTCTCTCCATGCATTCTTCTCTTCTTAGCCTGAAAGGAACTGTACTGTAATCAAAGCTTTAATTTCCTGTTTAAATATATATATGATTTTCTCCAAAATTATGGCATATTTTGTCAAATGAAAATAGTGGGTAACATCAAACTAAGTCTCAGCTGATAGCAATGTTTTAATCAGGCTTTAAAAAGTCCAATAAATTGTTCTATTTGAGAATTCTAACTTGAGAAAAGAAACACAATACTAAATATCCATGAAGACCCAACCCAATCAACCTCACTGAAGGCATCAGCCCAGTTAATAATGGTGCTGGGGAATTCAGAGGGCCTGATTGAAGTCACCAAGTGTTGTTTTAATGATCTTGTGCAAGCAGTTGGCAATTCTGCACAAATGAGGTGAGTAGTGTGTGTGTATTTCAGGAAGTAGGTGTGTGCTGATATTTTAAGAAAGCGTAGTCAGATCTGTTAAATAACAGTGTGTACAAGCCCAGATAAAGATGGCAGTTCTAAAAACTCACATATTATTTCTGGAGGATACAGGATGGACAAATATCCCAATTTACTTTGAAGAACAGCATTCTCTAAATGCAAAGAACATCCTCTGATTTTATTAGGTTTTTTAATTTATTTGAGTATCCACAGGTCATATTGCATTTTGTGAGCCATGAAATGATTCTTATTGCGAACAACTCTTTAATTTGGAAGATATCTCTTTGGTGTGTTTGAAACACTAGGGTCCTAATTTCTGGCACTACTCTCTTTCCTTGGAGGCTGCTGTTGGACTGAAATCTGTTGTTTGGTGCCATGCAGTTACTGCTGGGTTACCAAGTAGTACGCTGGTGATTCGTATCTAAAATTATGTTCCCTTCTCTTGCTTTGTTTTAAATCACATCCAAACTTGTGAATAAAGCTACTTCAGACTTTCTTATATGTTCCACTCCAGCCGAAGTGAAACATCTCTTTTGTTGCCAGGACACTGTAGAGACTTCAACTGGCATAGTTCCTCTGAAATCATCACTCATTCCAGTGTACCAGAGGTCTGGACTGGCTCTTAGTTTTCACAGATTTAACAGATTTTTTTAAATAAGGAGAAAAGAAAAAGATGTCAGGCATGAAAGATTTAAGAGAAATAAAATAGCAGCTAATTTAATCAAAAGCATATATGCCAATAAAGCCAACTACAGCTGTCAAAAGAAACAAAACAAAGCAAGAATTCTATAATTTGACATGTTTGCTTGACAGATAGTGCTTTTTGGACCAGATCTGGTGCTGGTGTAAAGTGGCATAAGCATGTGAATGCCTGTGGAGCTCTGCTGATGGTACCCAGTGAGAATCTGGTCCCTGTTACTTAAAATAAGGGTTGTATAAAATGTTTGTCTGTTCATTCAAAAAACAATTCACTTCTGAATTAAAAAGATCTCGAGGTGTTTTCACAAAATCATGCTGGCCATGGCACAAGGTTCCTATTTAATCAAGGCAGTTTTGAATTGTGAAACTTTTCCTACTTGAATTTCTAACATAATTTTCTATGGTTATGTTCTAAGTGCCAGCCACAAAAAAAATCCTGTTTATTCTCTCTTTTGGGTCAGTCACCACTTGGGTGTTTATGAAAGGGTTGATATATATACTGTCCAAAAGGATTTGGAAGGGGGTAGATTTAAATCACAAAAGTGATTATGTTATTTTACTTAGAAAAAAGTCTTTTTTGTACCCTTTTCCATATAAAAAAAAGATAAAATCCTATGTAAATAATAAGTGTTTTCCCTGTAATGAATGTTCCTTTCATTCTGCATTTCTGTATAATATTGGAAATTGTGTTTTTATTAGAAGAGGTATTGGATGGAAGCCAACAATTTCTTCTTTTAACTTGATATTTTGGGCTCTGATCTTTGTTAAAACTACAATGGCATGTATCTAGTACAGTCAGAGGTCATTTCTATAGCTACTACCATTTCCTATCATTTCTGGGGAATGTTTGTTTTCAAAACAAAGAATTGGGTTAAAGCTTAAGTATCGTATTTCAGAACATATTTCAAACTGAAATTAAGAATGCTAAAACCTTTCCTTTAAAGGTCAGATGATATTTATTATTATTATAAAAATGATCTGTGATTTATGAATTTAACTTCTCGTAAACCTCCTTTGTAACAGAATATGCAGTCAGAAGCTTAACATTACATTGTTTTCCTTTGACAACGTATCCACGAGACCACTGCAGCTGTTCCTTTACTCACAATAGCAGATTAATTAACACAATCATATGCTGTTGGCTCCTACTCAATGAGTAGGTCTGCAGTGGGATAGATAGGTAAATCCTTTAAATGTGTATGAGATAAAGAATATACTATAGTAGTTTCATAACTAGCCAGTTTTGCTTCTGACTAGTCAGCCCTATCAGCAATGGTTCACTGACTACAGAAGCTGTGAGCTTACATTTCAAAGGCAGCCACACCTATTACAGAGCAATAATGCCTGAATCATTGCAAAACTCAAATATGTAAAAGCACAGGCACGCTCAGAAATCACCATATTTGCTAAAATAACAGGCAGTCTGCTTCAAGCATTTTAGGTTTATAGAGTAACCAGGAAAAAAAGAAGGGGCATTTTTGTTAGTTGCTTCATTTCTTTCAAAGAAAAAAAAGTTCAATCATTGCTTTCCTTTAATATCTTAATCTGGTCATTATTCACTTTTTACCCAATGTATATTAGAAATACTTGTAAGCAGCGGCCATGGCATCAGTTTTAAGTACTAAAAGAATGTTTCATCCATTTCTGTGTGTGTGCTAATGAACATGTGAGCAGCTAAATCTCCTTTTCCTAAACAAACAGTCATCAGCAGCATGTAAGTATTTATTTGGCAACTTTAGATGACATTTTAGTGCATGCTAAAACCCTTGTACCAAAAATATAACTACTTTTTTTTTTTTAATTTTATTTTAAAGGTAAATATTCTTTTGGGGAAAGAGGTAAGCATCAAATTTAAGAAAATTTCCTTCAGGCTTTCCACTACACTCTGTGAAAAAAAAAAAAAATTGTATGCTTTGTTACATCATTTACACACAAACTGAAAGCACAGCAAACTACTATGTTAAAATTGTCTCATTTAAGGGACAAAGAAAACTCATTGTGAGAGTTCTTTTCTGAAAAAAAGCTAAACCACTTGGTAGTTTAATATCATTGAAGTCCTTTCTGGTCCATTTTTACTGCAGTTGTGGTTATGTGCTTTTACATATTCTATGAGTTTTATGTAATGGTATAAATATGCATTTTGATCATAATAAAACAGAAAAAGTAGAGAACATGACTGATTTTGAATGGAGGGCTTTGCTTGCATAGGAACAGCAGCATTAGACTTACAGATGGGAGAAAACCGAGTTCAGAATCTTTTCGTGCAATACAGTTGTTGAAAAATAATCAACATTTTAATAGCATCCAGCTTTATATCTGAGAGTTTTTCTGAGTACCCAAAGCTACTATTTCTGGAGAAGAAAAAAAAACAAACTGGTGAGCTGTCTCCAGTTCACTCAAAGATGAGAACAGGGAGATTTTTGGGGAGAGGAGGAAGATAGAAAATTTCCTCAACTTCTCCTGAGTGCTTCTCCTCCTTCTCTGAAAGCTGAAGATGCTCTCAGGTCTTTCACCAATCATTTCTCTGCCAAAAATAACTGTAAGAAAAGCTTCTGCTGCCTTCTTATGAGCCCTCTCATTTCCCAGAACTGAAACACTTGCAGCAGGCAGAAGTTCATGCCCTGCAGAGATGCTGCAGCACTTTCTCCCCCAGCCTGGTCAGAAGGTCCATGAGAAGATGGGGTACAGCAGATGGGTGAGGGGGCCCCCAGGGCAGTGTCAGAGATCACCCTGGGTAAGGCTGACTGAAAGGGAACATCACAGTCTGTGCTGGGAATGGCTGGTACCAGTGACACTGAGTTTAATCCATCAAGGCTTCTGGCTGATGTGCAACTTGTGGTGGTGTTGCCCTACAAACCCAGGGAGTATCTCATTGTTTAAACAGGAAGGAGAAGTTCAAGAGTTTTAGTGGATAGCAGCACTCAACAGGTGTGTACTACTCAACCTTCACACCTTTATTAATTGTATATTTATAACATATTTCCACTATATATATATACATATATAATTAGATTCATTGTGCAGCTGAAATCAAAGGGACCAAGGACCTTATTGTCATTTGAAAAAGCAGTAGCTGCCAGTAGTGATCTCTTCTGAAAAATCAGTTGCTTTTAACCATCCTGACTAAAGTCACAGGCTTATCTCACTGCTGGATCTAGAGTAAAAGTCTTGACTCCTGATCAAAGAAACAAAATGAGTCATCTTGTATGGTGTCAGTGTTGGGAGCTGTGCTCAGGTGTGCTGTGATTTACAGACTGGATTCCAGTTCCCTGTGGATTGCTCCAGTGCTATGAGACACAGGTGCTACAAGGAGTTTCTTCAGCAGGCTAAGAAATGTGTTTGGCCACTTGTCAGACTAAAGACCATGCCCTGTTTTTCTCAGAAGGAGAATTTCCCATAATTTAGTTTGTGTAATTACATTCTTTAAGCCTAAATTGTCCATGCAGTTTCAATTTGATACCATTTTTCTTACTCTGTTTTCTAACGGTCTGTTCTTTCAAATCCTTTCCAATAATTGTTGCTTTCTGTCCCTGTGACAGATGCAGAGGTGCCTGTGTAAACATACCTGCTACAACCTCTGTTGGACTTTGCATTCTATTAAGATAAAAGTGTTTAAATTTATGTGATTAATATTAAGGCCTTTGCAAATTTTATCTGAAGACAGACTCAAAAGCTCTCCCTCTTCTGTCATCCCAACCCAAATTTGGGATCTGAAAAACTTAACTCTTTTGACAGTTTGTACTTGTCTCACCTAGAAGGTTCTGTGTTTTAAAGTTCTCTGAATTTATGTTAAAGATTCCTGGTATCCAGGACTTTCAGTGAAACAGTTGTAAATGTCATTCCCTGGTCTGTGATGCAACAGCAATGTCTAGTGGGGTACTCACTGAACCATTGCCTGTGGATGAACTTCCAGCACTGGGAATTACTGCAATAAAAGTTCCTTGAGAAGGGTTTGAGAACAAAGAGAAGTACTTGATAAAAGCAAGAAAATGTAAAGCTTAGAAAGGACTAGACAACAAGGTCATAGAGAGGTCCATCAGCTCATACCTGCACCACAGCCTGTGAATAAGGATTGTATTTTTATTTTTAAAATAAGATGTTCATTTGTGTCAAGTCCACTCTGCAATTATAAATATTTCAGTCAGTGTAACTTTGCAAGTGCCTTGCAATGTGCATTTCTTATAACAGCCTCTACAGGGAGTGACACAGTAGTATTGATTTCTGTGATAGCTTCTACCTGTGATGTTTGTCCTTCAGTCTGTCAGGTCATATGTGCTGAAATGAGTTGAATGTAAGGCTTTAAATATTTAGGTCTGCTATAGTCCACTTCAAGGTTGTTGTTGATGTCATGGGGCAGGGATAGGACTGGGAGCAAAATGAAATGAGCTTTTTGCTCCCACAAACTTTTCTGTAAGCCCTGGCAAGTAATGTTGTCTTTATGTGCTCCAGTCTCTGCTGCTCTAAAGTACAGATGAGCTTTCTTTGTTGAATGTCTTGAGATTGGAGGATAAACATTTGTGGACAAGAGCTGAATGGTGGCAGTGCCGTGGTTTGTGTTGTGCTGAGCTCAGAGAAAATGAGCTGAGCCCCTTCCCTCTGGTTTTTAATATTGAAACATGATAGTAGATGGTTTTCATTCCAAACTGCATTCAAATAGTATGAGTTTGTGGTAGATGAAGTAGTTCACACTTTATCATCAGTTATCAAAACTGCAGTTAACAGTTAGTTTGTACTGGAGATAGTACAAGTTTTGTGCAGTGTTGTGGGTTTTTTGTTTTTTTTTTTTTCCTGTGGGCAGTTAACAAAAGATTGATTATGCAAACCTTACAGGATTCCTTTTGGCCTTTGGATAAGGAGAGTTAAGCTTTTTAAATTTTACTGACCTAAACCATTTCTAATGTACTCTTCTTTTAAATTAATAACTAATTTATTTAGTTATGAATTAAAGGATTTTGTAAAAAATATCTTTGCACCCAAGTACCCAGAAAGTCCAGAAATATCACTAAAATAAGCATGGTATTAGCTCTACTTAGCAAATTCTCCATTTTTTTCAGCTACTAACTGTATCCTCCAGCACTGAAAGGTGTGTCACACAAAGCCATATTTCTTCAGAAATGGATGGTAAAGGAGTTTTTGAAGGATGACTGTCAGGGGTTGGGTGATCAGTAGCACCATGGTTAGATTCCCACCATGATTAACCTCTGACAGTGACCTTTCTAACAAATTCCCATTTTATCACAACATTTGTAAGGTGCTGAACAGACTTGTGTTGGTTAACAGGTCTGCCTTTCACCACGATAGCACAGTGCTGGCCATGGCAGAATTACCCCACAGGCATATCTAGTTCAGTGCTCCTGTGTTTGCTGTAATGGGTGTCTTGAAAATAAAGACAAGTAATTTATTTCCTTAACATTGTGGGGTTTTTTCCTAAAAATAAATATTAAAATTGTTTCTTAAAAGTAAAAATAGCCCCAGATCAAGCACCACTATTAAATATGAGAGAAGCATAAACTGGGAATAATTGTTTTGAGTTTGACTTCAGTAACTGAGCTGGAGGTTTTTTGCTTGCTGTGTTCTTGAAAAAGCATTTGTACCTGAAATACATTCCTGCTTTTCCAGGTTATGTTAGCTGTTTTAGTGGTAGTTAAGTTTTTAATATAAGCTGTTATTTCAAATTCTGCTGTGCTTATGTCCTTAGATCATCATAGCTGTAGCAGCATTATTGCTATAAAATATGGTAGAGAATTGTAAAAATTACTGAAACATGTTCTACCTTTAAAATCAGATGGAGCTTCTGTTGACATCAGTATTAAAAGGCCAAACTGAGAAGATATCATTACTGACACAGAGGAACATTTTGCCTTTATTCATAGTGAGTTATTAGTGAGGCATGCCTTGTACATGTTTCCCCAAAGAGTCCAAAATTTCCACGTTACTTCCATTCCCAGCTTCTGTGTTCAGAAAACCCCACTGTGTTTAACCCAGGGACTCTTTCACAACTCATGAAGCACATAAGTTTCCCAAAACCAAATCCTGGATTCGCTGAGCTCTGGGCAAAAGCACAGCTCAAACACCACGCTGGGGTGTGACTGCACCGTGAAAAGCAAGCTCAGTTCTCAGCAGCTGAGAGGGAAACTTGTTCCCTTCCCATTCTGGTTCTGTGCTGGGAAATGGGTTCGTTTCTGGGCTTGGACGCCTCTGGAATGAGGAAATGGGATACTCATTATGGAGTACCAGAAGGATTTTCTGTGTCTGGTGGCCGAGGTTGTGAACGAGCTCAGCCTGGTGCTTCTCCTGGGCATGACTGCAAGAACTTACTCTCCTATAGCCAGGCAAGAGAAAGAACTGATCTGACAATTAATGTCAAGCCTGTTGATGGAGGTCAGTGTTGCAGAGCTTCAGCATCAGCTATGATTTTTATTTCAACAGAATTTTTATTGCAATTACATACCATTTAAATATGTTAGACTTTTTCTTAATTTGTTTTTTAGTAAGTGGCTTTATATTAGACATATAGAGAAATACAGATATTCTTTGGAAGCCGATGTTTCTGTGGAATGAGATAAATGACTGATAAAATAATGCTGATTCTTCCTCCATACAGAGTATGTTCCTAAGGTTGTAGGGACTGTAAAATTCATAAGGGATACATAATGAAGATTAGTAAGGTGGTCATCAGTTCGATGAATGAAAATAAATAATTTTTGGCTATATTTTCTGGCATTCTTACATTATTACATTAGTATTTCCATCTTTGTATGTGAACAGGAAACTATGTTTGATGTAGGCCATTGAAAAGGATGTTTGCATCCAACAGTCTTGCAGAAAGCCACAGAGAGGAGCAGTGTAGATCTGAGGCTTGATGTGCTATACTGCATGGTGGTGTACAGTGCATACTCCAGGAGAGTTTTGTTCAGGTGTCTTAATGGGCTTTGACAGGTTGTTTGTAGCTTAATTTACAAATGAATTTGATTAAAGAGCTCAATGAAAGAGTCTATATTCAAGTTTGGATTTGAAGTTGTGGTCTACTAAAATGAAATGGAAGCTCCCAAATTAACACCTCTGGAAATACTTGATTATCTTCATAGTTTGGGATTGTTTTCCACACAGATACTCTGTGAAGTACAAATGAATAAGCTACCCCTTTTGCCACCATTATCAATGACAAGGTTTTTATTTGACTCTGACTTTACAGGCGTTGGCGTAAGCTGAAGCATCTTGTGCTGAGTGGAGCACAGGTCTAGTTCAGTCATAGCTGGGGGATGAAAGACTCTCTTTGTTCCTTCCTTTAAATTTCTAACCCCCAAAAAGTCATCAGGCCACAGGCTATGAAGGAGCCACAGGGGGAGCAACCAGCCCACAGATGTGTGAAGACACTGCCAGGAGATGTTTATACTCAGCAATAAATAAATAAGATAGTGTGGACTTAAGTAGGATGACTGTACTTTTTTTATGGTGCTGGAACAGATTCCTGGACCTCTTAGAGCTGCAGCAGGTAGGAAGCTAAATGAAGATTAAAACTAAAGGCCAGGAGCATGTTTCAAGTTATATATATATAGGTTTTGTTGTTTCAAATCTTTCCTTGATTTCTGGGGTAAACTCTGTGCTTAAATAATAAAAAAGAAAAAATGGAATAGAAAGAGTTAATCTCCAGGATTAATTTTTTGAAACTGATCCAGGTAATACAGGTTTTGACTGGAGTTCTGAATGATACAGAAAGATATTTGGGAAGTGCTCCTTAGCTGAAATGGTTAAATATTCAGTTCTGTCTTCCTCATTACTTGTGGATTTTCATTTTGTTATAGTCGTGGTCGGCAACAGCTCAGAACTTGATTTGTCAAGACAAGTATGCTCTGCAAACAAATGATTACATTCTATATGAAGGCATTATCACTAAATCTGAAAAGAAAATATTACAGGCAGAAATTATAAGGAGAAGTTTATAAAACAAAGATATCCTTTGGCAGAATATGCTCTTATAATCAAGCTTTTAGCATACCATAGTTTAAAAAAAATAAAAATTTTGCCCACATATACACTAATAAAAATAAATCTGTTTCCGATTACTAACTATGCAGCACAGGTGCTTGTTTGTTACGAGAGAGGCATGTTCATTAATTTTCAGCTATGAAAAGTGCACTGTGCCATAAATATACAATTCAAAATGTACTGCTGATAAATGAATACACAGATTGTTAATGTGCCAGAGTAGGGTATTGGGCATAAAACACATGCCAAACAGGAGCACATTGGTGATGTGCTAATGCTTTTAAATCTGGGTTTAATGTAGGCACATAACCAGCTTTTTACATTATTGCACTAACTTTTACCAGAATTTAGGGCAATATCTATTTTATGGGACGTTTTACTTTCTAGTATAATAATACTTTATACCTATATAGCACTATCATCCAGGGATCTCAAAGCACTTTACAAACATTAATTAACTAAACCTGTCAAATAGGTAAACTGAGTTTTACAGCAGCTCGGTGGTTGTACTGGAAATAGAACCCCAGAGTTCAGATACCCTACCTTTTTCCTTTTTTTTTTTTTTATTTTTTCCCTTAAACCACCCAGACCATGCAAATGTTCATCTGGAATTTGTAAACTGTAGGAGTTAATGCTTTATGGTATTTTCTCC